>NC_069719.1:20092930-20297930 GCF_027358585.1 Pangasianodon hypophthalmus | reverse complement strand
GTATTACGTATAAATCTACTTATTGCTTCTTTAAGACCCAGTTGTTACATATGCATATGTTTTCTCATACTGTTATCTTTTTTTGAAATGGGGAGATATTTTGCTTTTTAGCTGCCTTTCCTCAACTCTCTAAGACACAAACTTTAGTATACGAATAATATAAACTTTGTATGCACATCTGTTTATAGGGCTTCAATTTTTCTGTGGAATTGAGCAAATAAAAAAGTTTGGCTAAAAGTGTTGACTGATCATTTCAGGGCACAGGGGACACATCAGGAGGAGTAAGGGAACAATGGTTCATTGAATCAGGTAAAGAGACAGCAACTGTGATCTGATTTTGGATTTACATTAGGTCTGCACTACTGGATGTACTCTACAGCTGGTTCTCTGGATCTTCAAAACTTTATTAAAATGGTCATATTACAGCACTGTCGAACTCTTGAATCTGATTGGTCAGAAGGTGTTGATTAAAGTTCTATAATGGCAGATGTGACAGTAGTTTGCCTGCGAGGGAAATCACTTTTATATTAATGTGCTCATTGTAATATGCTATTGTATCTATACTAACACAGTGATTAATAGTTTAAAAACTTAAAAATGTTATTTAGCAAAGAAAAATGAATAGTCGTTGAGTTTTTGTTTGTTAACTTCAAAATAGAAAAAAACAGAGCCTGGTGAGGAAATGCTGTTTATAGGCGTTAGACTGTAAGTGATAACAGGAACTATTTTGTCTCATGGATGTTCGACAACATTAAATGTAGGGCTGTAATGATCAGACAATCAGATGGCTCAATGCATCGATTTAAAAGACAACAATCATCAATCAATTATAACTGGTTATAAATCAATGATTATTGAAAAAGGATAGAAATCTGGTAAAAAGTGACATGTAAATAGGATACAAGGTGATTTGCCTGTAACCCTGGTGCTTAGTCCTTCTCTGAGTCACCATCTTTCGTGAATTAATGGTAGGCGTACCCCAGATTCTGAACATTTACCTTTATGGCGTTTAGCAGATGCCTTTATACACAGTGATGTACAGAAGTGCTTTGTCATCTCTATCAAAAATGCATCCTAATAAAGAGTACCATCAGTCTAAAAACCCTGTTGGGGAGACAAGACAAGGATTCTTTTTTTTAAGTGTTTGGTGAAGAAGTAGGTCTTTAATCCTTTTGTTGGAAGACAGGCAGTGACTCAGCTAAAGTGCTTTAAAGTAGGTAGGTGCTGGTGCATTTTTGGCTTCGTTGGCAAGTATGAGTTAAATCTGATGCGGGCAGCTACAGGATGTCAAGGAAGTAGTGAATTTAGCAAAGAGGTGCTGTGGGGAAGAAGTTAGTCGATGAAATTAGAACATGTCGATCAGAGGCTACTGAATGATCTTGTCAAATACTGAATCACTGCCTTATGAATTGAAATCATATTGTTTTGTAGAAGATTCAGTTGTATCATCAAATATCGAAATCATACTGTGTGAAAGCTTGAGGTTTACATCCCTAATTAAATGTCATGATAAACGTGGTTAAAATATGCATCGTTCATCAATAAATCAAAAATGTTTTTGTCAACTGTTTGTGATTTGCTGTGGTATAACAGGAATAAAACACTTTGGGGCCTTCATTGATTATTTTCCTATAAGAGCACACCCTGTCCTTTTTACTTCCTCCTTGTCGTTTCCCCTGAATTTTTACTGTTTTCTTGGGAAACGTTATAGCTGTTATATCCTGCACAGAAAAACCACCAAAGAACCACAGATGACAGGATGTTATTTGGGTGGTGGATCATTTTAAGCACAGCAGTGACACAGATATGGTCGTGGCGTGTTAGTGTATTGAACAGAGTCACTTTATCCACCGAGTAGTGGTACAGTTAGAGGCTATAGCTCATCTTCTATGAGCAATTATTTAGTCATCGTCTAATCTTCATCAGTGTCAGGTTTCATCAGGACCTGATACACTCGACCAGTTGCTTGAAGACTGATACCAACTGATTATATGAGTGGAACTGGGTGTGTTCCTGACTGGTTGGTGAAAACCCTAGCCCTTTGTGGCCAGGATTGCGTAATCCTGGTTTATCTGGTAAACAAGTATCGCCATGCTGCCTGGCTAACAAAGTCCAGTTGTAAAGCTGGACTTGCTGGTGGCTTGCATACAGTCACCATGGATTATCCTGATCATCATGGTGGCCCACAGCTAGCATAAGCTGTTGTTTTTCACCAGAGTAATATTGATTACAAAATCATTACGTTAAATTAAAAAAAGAAAAAGGCCATTATGAAATAATCCAAGGAGTAAATGCAGTCCTCTGGCAATTGTCTGGGTGTGGACTGCATCCAGATACTAACACATCAGGTAACTCTAGAACTGCCCCTTTAATGCCTCTATGTGGTATGCTCAATGATCTCTATGAAACAATTTGTGTTTCTCATAATCTAGAGATAAATAATCATTTTGAAAAAAAAAAAACAACTTTAAACTGCCAAGTTTGAGGAGTTCAGAAATGCCTTGTTCTGCTTCGTTCTCCAAAGTTCACACGCTCTTTCTTCATATTCATATTGGTATTTGGTGGGAGTTGCTTTGGCCTAGATATGTGATCACTCAATAATCTTTTGACTTCACCCTTTTTTCTGGCAATTTATTGCCTTTATATTAATTTCTTACACTACCGTTCAAAAGTTTGAAATCACTCAGAAATCTCCTTGTTTTTGAAAGAAAATCACTTTTCTTTTCAACTACAATACCAATAGATTGATCAGAAATACAGTATTTAAGACGAGCATGTTTGCCTTGCACCTCCAGGGTTTGGGGTTCGATTCTCGGCTGTGTTTCCTCGGGTACTCCGGTTTCCTCCCCCAGTCCAAAGACATGTACTGTAGGCTGACAGGCATTTCCAAATTGTCCATAGTGTGTGCGATTGTGCCCTGCAATGGGTTGGCACCCCATCTAGGCTGTCTCCCGCCACTGGGATTGGTTCCAGGCTCCCTGTGTAGGATAAGCGGTACAGAAAATGTATGGATGGACGGACATCATTAATTTCGTAAATGATTATTATAGCTGGAAACAGCTGATTTTTAATGGAATATCTACAAAGGCCCATTTTCAGCAACCAGCAAGTCCTGTGTTCCAATGGCACAATGTGTTAGCTAATCTTAAATTATCATGTTAAAAGGCTAATTCATCATTAGAAATATCCTTGTGCAATTATGTTAGCATAGCTGAAAATCACTGTGCTGTTTAAGGAAGCAATACAACTGGTTTTCTTTGGGTTACTTGAGAATCTGGAGCATCAGTATTTGTGGGTTCGAATTACGGTCTTAAAATGCCCAGAAAGAAAGAGCTTTCTTCAAAAACTCATCAGTCTGTTGTTGTTTTGAGAAATGAAGGCACAAAATTGCTAAGAAATTGTAGACATCTTACAAAGGTGTGAACTACTCCCTTCACAAACTGCCTCTAACCAGGATAGAAAAAGAAGTGGGTGGCCATGGTGCATAGCTGTGCAGGAGGATAACGAGTTTGAGAAACAGAAGTTTCACAAGTCCTCATAAGCAGCTTTATTAAATAGTACCTGCAAAACACCAGTCTCATCTTCAACAGTGAAGAGTCCAGGACTCTGGGATGCTGGCCTTCTAGGCAGAGTTTCAAAAAGCCATATCTGCAACTGGCCCATAAAAGGAAAGGGTTAAAATGGGCAAAAGAACAGACATTGGATAGAGAATGATTGGAGGGAAAAAGTGTTACAGACAGACGAATCTAAGTTTGAGGATTTTTGATCACAGAGGAGAACATTTGTTAGGTTCAGAACAAATGAAAAGATGCTAGAAGAGTGCTTGATGCCATCTGTCAAGCATGGTGGAGGAAATAGTCTGGGGTGCTGGTGAAGTGGGAAGATTGTACAGGGTAAAAGGAAGGTTATCACTTCATTTTGCAACACCGTGCCATACACTGCGGACGGCGCTTGACTGGATCCAATTTCATCCAACAGCAGGACAATGACCCAAAGCACTGCTCCAAATTATGTGAAACCTATTTAGAGAAGAAGCAGTCAGCTAGAACTCTGTCTGTAATGGATTGGCCAGAGCAATCGCTGGCAGCTTGACCAGATGGTATGAAAAAAGTGTCCATCAAGCCAATCCAACTTGTGGGAGGTACTCGAGGAAGGATGGAGTGAAATTGATGGAGATTACCTCAACAAACTGACAGCTAGAATGCCAAAGATCTGCAAGGCTGTAACTGATGCAAATGGAGGATTCTTTGATGGAATCAAAGTTTAAAGCGCTAAATTTTTATTTCAAGCACAAATCATTATTTTTATCCTTGTCAATGCCTTATCTAATTTTTAAAAATTCAGTTTGCAACTTATTTGATGAAGAAGAGTTTTCATGGAAAAGAAGATGTCAGTGATTCTTGATCGTAATCTCTCTGTCTCTGGTGCCAACTTCAGGGTTGCTCCACTGCTCTACTCGCTCAACTGAAGTTTGCTAGATGAGCCCTTGAGTCAACATGGATGTAAATTTCAGGAGCAGAACTGAGAAGTCTTTATGATCTGAAAAAAATCGACACAGCTGTTTATAAGAGTAAGTTTAAGCTCCCAATCTTGTATCTTATTCTTGTACTTATTAAACCCACTGCATTCAGTAAGTCTACATGCATAGATAGTTATTTACCTCACTCATGCTAGCCTAGTACTGATTAACTCTTTAACTACAAAGTTATAAATTACTCTTACTTGATGACTCTCTTATAGATGATGATGATCTTATTGATCATCACCTCTTATAGATATGACTGTTCACCATTTGGAGGTATTTTGTGTGCAGATTTGAAGTGTACGCTAGACTTTATAAATCCTGTTTGCTTCTAAAAATAATTCTAACCCACCCCTCACCCCCAGCCCCTACAGACAGCCTTATCAAGAACACACTACTATGTGTACACCCTCCTCATGGTCATACAGCTGAGACAACAGGACGAAAAAGTAATACAATGGAATACACAAATGAATGCCTAGTCTTATTGTCTCTTGTATAGTTTTCATATTAGTTGTGTAGTCTCAGTTATTACTTCTTATACATTTCAGTTCATTTTCAGCTTGTTTTTGGACCTGAATGAATGGATAAGTCTGAAATCACAGAGGTAAAGCTACCAAACAGTGCAACAAACACACACACACACACACACACTTTCTCTGTCTCTCTCTCCCCCTCCCTCCCTCTCTCTTGGACATGGCCTGTGTGTAATCTATAGATCTGGCTTTTCCTGCTTTTAGCCCCACATGGACAAGTTACCTCCGTCTTTGTCGGTGACGTCATCAGTAGCGACCTGCCAAGGTGGAGAATAGGGTTGCCAGATTGGGCAGCCATTCAGGTATTTCATTCCGTTAACCGTCCCTGAATAAAATGGTGTTACTTTCATACATTTTTCATGTATAATGATTATAAATTTCAAGTATAAATAATAATAATAATAATAAGTAATTCTATAATAATAAGAATAACAACAATCATCATCATAATCATCATAAATAATAGATGCATCAATACCATTTTTTTCCTACTGTACATGAATACATGTTTTTTTGGTACTCACTGATACCAGTATATCGAAATGAGTACCTGTTTAATGCTAATGACTCTGGAGAGTCATTGAACATTTTCTTTTGCTCTGTTAATGTTGGTTGCTAGCAGTGAACTCCCTGCGCGGGGTTTAATGTTTAAGATGCTACATGCCGCTAGCAGTGAACTCCCTGCGCGGGGTTTAATGTTTAAGATGCTACATGCCACTAGCAGTGAACTCCCTGTGCGGGGTTTAACGTTTAAGATGCTACGTGCCGCTAGCAGTGAACTCCCTGTGCGAGGTTTAACGTTTAAGATGCTAAGTGCCGCTAACAGTGAACTAACACTGACCTGAGTGCTCAGAGCAGTATCAGTGAGTGTGGTTATTAAAAATTGCACCTTGACTCACAAACAAGGGCAGACCTTGAGGAAAATAAGTGTGTGTGTCTCAGTGCTCAGTGCTCGCAGATCTGAACTGCTCTCTCACGACACTTTCTCTGCACACACACTTCACTGATCCATGTTTGTGAATACCACTGTGTGTTCGTAATTCACTTCATCTTGTAATAATTTTTAATGACCACACTCACTGATAATGCTGTGCACGGTCACATCGGCTACCTCTCTGATCTCTATTAAAGATACTGCTCAAACACCATAAGATTTTTTTATCAGGTTAAATGTATTGTAGGAAGATGCTGCAGTACCGCCTCTTGATGTTTTCATGGAGCAGTGCTTTATCTACAGAAATGTGTTATTTGGCCAATATGAAGATCAAAAAGGGTTATGAACTCTAATGAACCTTTATAATTTCATAGCTGGTTTTGTAACTGACATATTGTAAAAAAAAAAATAAAAATTGTATATGGTGTGATCACTGTGGTTTTTATGGTTGGGAATTAATTTGGTGGAGTTACAGGTTGGTGAGTTACAAGTGTATCCATCTGCGTCCTGGAGGATTACAAACCACACCCCTTAAAGACACACCCACTATTACAAATTACGCACACAACAAATACATGAAACATCTGTCAGGATTAGAAACCACGCCCCTTCAAGGCACACCCACTATTAAAAGTTATGTCCACAACAAATACGTAAAACATCCGTCAGGATTACAACCCACACCCCTTCAAGGCATGCCCACTATTACACCCACAATAAATATGTAAAAACAGCTGCATAAAACATCTGTTAGGATTACAAACCACGCCCCTTACAAGCCACACCCACTATTACACGTTACACCCACAACAAATACATAAAAACAGCTGCATAAAACATCTGTCAGGATTACAAACCACGCTCCTTACAAGTCACACCCATTATTACAATGTACGCCCACAACGAATACGTAAAACATTGGGTTAGGTTTAGGTTTAGGCTTAGGGTTGGTGTTGGGGGTTAGTGGGCGTGGTAATGTTGTGTAGTTTGATTTACTAGTGGGCGTTCCTTGTAATGGGTGAGGTTTGTAGTCTTGCAGGACGCAGACAGGTCCTTCTCGGTTGGTGTGGGATTTTAGAGATTTGGAAATCTGGCAACCTTGGCGTTAGGGTAGAGCTGAGTGGCGGAGCTGGGAGAACTCGCTGCTCTCATGTCTGGGAAGGGAGGGTGTGTGTATGTGTGTGTGTTAGTTTGATCTACCTGGATGACCACGGCTTTTGAGCTGTACGTTTATTTCTTTAATTTACTGTAATATGTAGCTGTGTATTTGAGGAGTAGCAGTGTATAACGGAGTCTCAGTGCTAAAGCAGTTGTTGTTGATGATGATGACGGCGTTATTTGGGAAAGTTAAAGTCAGACTCGTTTCCGACTTGCAGACGCGTTTGCTCATTTCCTGTTGCTGAACGCTGGGAACAGCACTTTCCCTCCTCCCTGAAAGTTTATTCTGGGTAAGTAGTGTAGTGTGCTCTAGTGTGGAGCCAGAACAATCTTGTTTTGAGCTTGTTAAGAGGCTGGACATGGTAGTGTTCTGTTCATATGTGTGAAAGCTAAGCTTTTAGCAACGCTAGCTGTGGCAGTCGAGTCATTCCTCATATCGACAGCTGCCTGGTTTACCTCACAAAATAAATGTAATTTCACCTCCAATAAAAAGTCACCTGTGCTCTGAAACACTTTGCTTCAGTACAGAGAAGAGACTTTGTGCCTCAGAGCAACTTCCTCTGGAGTCAAAGCAGATAATCAAATTGGAAACCAGGATATTCTCACACACAGACAGAGAGGATAAGCCTCGTCCTAAACCGCGTAATCCAATACTAAACAGTGTGGAGAAAGAGATGACGCCACCCATGGCTACCACCTGTGCCAGCGTCATATATTGTATTAGTGTTTAGTGCGCTAGTGTTCGGTTTGGGACACAGCCAGTGACTCCAGACGTACACTAGCTCTGTATGAATTTGACTGCTGATTCTACTTAAGGGTTTGGGTCTTTTTTCTAGGCCTAGGCTGCATGTAGGTTCATTAGTAGTAAATGTTCTCTAAAGTGTCAGTTATCTAACTAACCTGCTGAAAAAGACCATGTTTACCAGCTGCTAAGTGCTGGAACATGGAAAGTTTCTGGGTCATCACTACTAATTCAACACCAAGTTGTTTTTAAGAAATTAATTTCCCTCTGGGATTAATAAAGAGATCTGGCTTTGTATCTAATATGACAATAAGGGAATTAGGAAATGTCAGCCATTTAATAATCAGTTTAGTGAAGTAATAAGGAAGTTGTTCTGGTAGTGATGGTCTTCCAGTCTGATCGGTGGGCAGGTCCCAGCAAGCCGTAGTTTTATTTTACTTTGAGTCATACCGGCTTCATGGAAATGTCTGGTCTCTGTCGTTCATTGCTCGAGAGGCTGTAGTGACTTTGAAAGGGACTGAACTTGAAACTCTGTGACTTTGAAATAACTGACCTCTTATTGACGTATGTCATCTTCAGCTTTTGTATGTGAACTGTTAGGACAGGAATCACTTGCTTTTGTATCTGTAACAATTCCAGTTACTTTGTGTGAAAAATCTGGTGTTTGTTTTCACGTTCTTTAAAAGTTTTCTCTAACTATTTGACCTTGCTGTGTAGGATGCTAAATAGCATTTGATAAAGCGTGTGAAGATGAGTGTGACCTCATGGTTCCTGGTGAGCAGCTCGGGCACACGCCACCGTTTGCCACGCGAGATGATCTTCGTTGGCCGAGAGGACTGCGAGCTGATGCTGCAGGTGAGACCCCCTACACACACAAACTCTGTACCAGTGGTTCTCAAAGTGCGGTCTGGTGACCCCTAAGGGGTCCATGAAGCAGAGCAGGGGTCCATGATGGAACCGGTGGAAAACGCAACCCACCATTATCAAAACCATGGTATTTATTATTGAGTTCTTATAATTATTAATCTGTTTGACTGGTCAGTAACTCAAAAACAAATAGGTCTATAAATAAGGTAAACTTGGAACTAATGTGTTCTTTGGATGGAAAGTTGAGGAGTAGAAAGTCTTAAGGCTGGAATAAATAGACAAAATATAATTGTACACAATTCAATTATATTCAAGTGGAATTTATTTAACAGTTGAAGGGGTCAGTGTAAGAATCCCTGTTCTATACACCATGTTGTTGCTCTTATTTCGGCTGCTCCTGGTAGGGGTCACCACAGTGAGTGGATCATTGGTCTGCGAATTTGATTTGGCACAGTTTTTATGCCGGTTGCTCTTCCTGACATAACCCTCTCCAATTTTTATCCAGGCTTGGGACCTGCACTGTGAGTGCATGGTCTTGTGTAACCCCAGTAGCAGGGGCTGGTTCCCTGGCTGGGAATCGAACCTGAGCCGTGGTGGCGAGAGTGTCGAGGCGTAATCACTAGTCCTCCAGGGACCTCCTGCTTTATATACCACATTTCTTTCAAAATCCATAATAACCTTTCTTGCAGTCTCTGATATGTAAAAGTTTGCCAGAGCGCAGGAGGGCGATAGTTTACAGAGGTGAGGATGATTCATTTTAAAATAGAATTTGTATTTGAAACCTGACAATGAATCTACACGGTTTAAAAATGAAGCACTGGTTGTTAAAGCAAAAAGTTTATATCATTACCCGTCATTACACGCTGCATCGACATCGACATGATTCATCATAGAGCTTAGATCATTAAAAAAAAGGAGAACGCTATGTCCAAGTGGGCTAAAATAAATTTTGGAAACAGAAGATTAAAACTATTGACGCAGTGAACACTTTAAAATTTAACGGGCTGATTTTCTTTTCATTCTGTGAACAAAAATGCAATTATCCAGAGTTATCACATGATACCACTCTCTCAGTGCCTCTAAAGTCCAAAACCACCTTTAAGAACATTATCGTGATGCGGGTCTTTACTGTATCCGTTGTGGCTTACCTGCTAACATCGAAAAAGTGCCACACACAATCTACATCATCAGTCAATACACAGCTTGAGTTGTTTGCTTTGTGTACAGAAATGTGCATAGTGTAGATAGATATCACACTGATGTACTAACATGCTGCGTATGAAAAATTTCAAACTAAGAGAGCCTAAAAGATGATTGGTCTTTGCATAAGGCTGAAGTCATTTAAAAAAAAAAGTTCTGTTTATTTGATTATGATGTTCATGTGATGTTTGTATTTTTGAGGGAAAACCCACAGCTTGAACTGGTTGTGATTGTGCTTCAGTAATCTTATAGATGGGGGAGAACTGTAACTTCCACCATGTCAGCGTTTCTACTGCATGGGTCTGATAGCGGTGTTTGGAAACTCTCTCTCTCTCTCTCTCTCTCTCTCTCTCTTTCTCTCTCGCTCTCTTTCCCCACTCCCTCCTTTTCCCTTGTCTATGTAGGCCACTGGAAACCGCTCTCCCTTTAAAACTGTTTATTCATTTCACTTTTATGTGCGGTTAGTTTATAATGCTTTCCTCACCACATTGGTTAGCTCAAATAAAAAAAGCTCATCTTGTCTACATTCATGTGCTCACCGTTACATAAACCTCAGCCTCTCTCCTTTTTTTTCTCCAAAAGCTTGTGATCTTTTTGTGTAAATGCTCATTCTTTATGCTTAGGTGAACACTGATATGTTCATAGTGAGCCTCTTGGCCTCAGGCTTTTGGTTGTGCTAAACAATGTCAACACATGAAACAATGCATCAGAAACTCTAATAGCAGCTGTGGTTTAGAGACTTGAAACATGAGGCTCCTGTTTGTTTTAGTGACAGTCTGACATGTCTCAAATGAGGACTGGTTAGGCTAAATTGCTGCACTTCCTTAAACACATACAGTGGATATAAAAAGTCTACACACCCCTGTTAAAATTGCAGGTTTTTATGAACAAACAGAAACATTTTAGGGGGAAAAAAGAAAAAACTTACAATAGCCTGGTTGTATAACCAGGTTATTGTATAACAACCTGGTCCTTTTATAATGGGTCATGTGACTATGCTCAGAATGAACCAATCACATTCAAACTCATGTTCAAAAGTAATTATCATACAAATAGCTTACAAAGCATGTAAGCGATCTCAAATGATCTTGTCAAAAGGTATCGATCAGGAGAGGAGTCCAAAAGCATTTCCAAAACATTTCTCCACATCAACAAGTGAAGAAATGTGACATCACAGTGACATTACCAAGAACAGGACATCCCTCTGAAGTAAACAAAAGGGCAAGAAGAAAACTTATCAGGGAGGCTGCCCAGAGACTTACAGCAACATTAAATAAGCTGCAGGAATATCTGGCAAGTACGGGTCACTCCCTGGATGTGACAACAATCTCTTGGCTAGACGCAAGCGCTTTCTCACTGAAAAAAAACCATCCAAGCATGCCGAAATTCTCCCAAACCATGTGGCAAAATGTGTAATGGTCTGAACAGACCAAGGTAGAACATTTTAGGGCATAATCCTAAAAGATATTTTTGGTGAAAAAACAATAGAGGTTATCACCCAAATAACACTATAACCATGATGAAGCATGGTGGTGGCAGCATCATGCTATGGAGCTGCTTCTCTTTTTAGTCGGGGTTGGGGCTCTATTCAGGATAGAGGGGATTGTGGATAGCTCCAAATACAAATCTATTTTGGCAAAAAATCTGCAGTTAGGTAGCTAAACCTGCCTCTGTTAGACAGCTGAAGATGAAGAAAAATCTCACATTTTTTAAATGAAGAGTGAAATAAATTTGCCGGATGAAGATGGTAGACTCTTACCCAAGAAGTTTGAGAGCTGTATTACAAGCCAAGGGTGCTTTAACAAAGTGTTAGTTAAGCAGTACATAGGCTGCTACTTCTTATGTTTGCACCTACAGTAACTTATATTGTACTCTTTGCACTACTGTCACTGGATTCACTTTCTAATAGAACTGTGTATTGGGCTGCACTGGGACTTAGTGTGCCCATTGTCTATCCCAGTAGTCATTGTACTGTCTTGTGCTGTCTGCACACTTTATGTATAAATTGATGTAGTCCCTTGTGGTTCTGTGTTGTTCTGTGTCTGTCTTATGTAGCACCTTGGTCCTGGGGAAACGTTGTTTCATTTCACTATGTACTACCTGGCTGTATATGGTTGAAATAACAATAAACTCCACTTGACTTGACTTGACTTGGGTGTGCCCACTTATGCAACCAGGTTATTGTAAGCTTTTTCTTTCTCTGTTTTTCCTGAAATATTTCTTTTTTTTTTTTTTTAACTTAAATTTTGTTGGTTGCTATATCACATTAAAGGTGGACAAAGTTCTGGCATGATTTATCTTGGTTTCATTTTTTAAATATAAAGCGAGCGACTCACTTACTGTTCAGTGGAAGCCCATTTCAATATAGGGCAGCGTTAAATGCCAGAAAGCTTCTATTCATTGCCTTGTTCTGCTTTTTAAAGTGCAGCACAATAAGGGGGACACAATAAGCAGAAGGTTGAGGATGTTTCAGAGCTCCGAGTTCTTCCCTGGCTTTGGCCGCAAACTCACAGAGGCGTCTCTGATGAGCTCTAATGAGGCTGCAAATGAGTTTGGCTTCAGAGCACAGCTTCCCCCTGATGTGTGGAAGATAAGACTACAAAAGATAACGCAAATAAAAGCGTGTCTGTAACTGTGCTTTCCTCTAGACATTTGCTGATACTTTATTTCCTTTGTTGCAATTTCAACAGGAAATGAATTAATTCTGATTTATTCCTAATTGGTCTCAAGTTTTGTTTGTGTAATTGCATGCAGGTTTTAATCTATATTTGTGCATTCGCAATACGTAGATAATGGAATGATATACATATAACAGGTATATTCGACTAAAATTTGTAAAGGTACAAAAATTCCTTGCTTACAAATGTCCAGATGAGCAACTAACATGATTGAATTGTGAAAGCACTTACCATTTTATTTATGGCTATAAATAAGATCATTAGAAGTGGTTATGTTTTGTTTCATAGTGATGTTTTATATTACCATTTTTGACCTGCGCAACGAACACTGAACAGATGAGACACATAACGAAATAAACTCATATCCACTTTTTTTAGAAATATTTTGTCGTTGTCGGTTTGTTTGTTTGTTTTAAACAAGCCATGTTCTCAGTTTGCCAATTAGACAAGTGAGTGTAAATGAAATGAAAAACCTCTACAAGTTTGTGAAAACTCTCCCATTTCTAGTGTAATTTAACTAGCCCTGTAGCTTGTCTTTGGTCTAATGAGCTGCCTTCAGCTAAATAATTTACATAAATGCATGTGATTGGAAGCCGTACTGGTTCATGTTTAGAGTCGCTGAACTTTCTTGCACAATATCCAAGTGCCTTGTTTACACTAATTTTTTTTGTATAGAGACAAGTCTCCTCCTTCTCCCCATAGCTTTCAATTAGATTTTTTTCTTTTTGCGCTTTGCACTGTTCTGTCTTTACTGTGTTTGTCTGTGAATGTTTGTCTTTACCACTGCTGTAACACTGCAATTTACCTTGGGATCAATAACATTTCTATCTATCTATCTATATATATATCTATGTACAGTCACTGAACTTTGGCCAGTTTTTTCTTTGTTTGTTTGTTAATGTATCGGCTCTACTACACTATTTTTTTTAACTACTCTGTTCGATCAGCTGACATCCTTTGCTTGGTTCACATCGGGCCCCAGTCTGCCTGTTCACAACCCTGGTACACTATATGACCAAAGTATGTGGACACCTGACCATCACACCCAAATGTGTTGCCACAAAGTTGGAAGCACCCGATTGTCCAGAATGTCCTGGTGTGTTGTAGCATTACAGGTTCCCTTCACTGGAACTAAGGATCCCAAACCTGTTCCGGCATGACAATGCTACTGTGCACAAAGCGAGGTCCAGGAAGACATGGTTTGCCAAGTTTGGAGTGGAAGAACTTGAGTAGCCTGTACAGAGCCCTGACTTCAACCCCACTGAACACCTTTGGGATGAACTGGAACACCAAATGTACACCAGGTCTTCTCACTCAACATCAGTGCCTGACTTCACTAATGCTCTTATGGCTAAGTGAACACAAATCCCCACAGCCACACTCCAAAATCTGGTGGAAAGCCTTCCCAGAAGAGTGGAGGTTATTATAACAGCAAAGGGGGACTAAATCTGGAAAAAAGAACATATGTGTGTGACGGTCGGGTGTCGCACAACTTTGGCCATATAGTCTGTAGAGAATGTTTTTTCTCTCTAGCAGTTGAAGGTGGGTCTTTAAAATATGGCAAGTTACTAAGTCTTGTGTGTGTGTGTGTGTGTGTGTGTGTGTGTGTGTGTTTTTTTTTTTTTAAATACAGTCTCGTAGTGTGGACAAACAGCATGCTGTGATCAACTATGACCCGACCACAGACGAGCACCTTGTTAAAGACCTGGGCAGTCTTAATGGGGTGAGTTCAGAGTGGATCATCATCTTATTTAAAAGCAGCCACATTCTACACCTGCACCACACATTATATCCATTTTATTAGAAATTTGGAAAGTGTAAATGATTATTCAGGGGTGGACAAATGCTAAATTAATTAGCTAACCCATCAAACAAGTGAAAACTCTAGTGTACTTGCCAAGTCCCATAGTTTGGCTGGCTGGAAGCCTAATATACTAGGCTGCAAAATGGTAGCTAATGTATTGTAATAATGTATGGCCAGTTAGCTTAGTTAAGTGCATAAATAACATAAATAAAGTTTCTTTAGTAGCACATTGTGTTTTTGCTCTTGAGAAAATGTCAGCAAGACATTGGCCAACATTTCGATTATGAGCTTACGGGTTTTTATCAACTCGTATAAAAGATGTTATTCAAGTCTGGCTAGCGTCTTTATTTTCTCTCACTATGTTTGACCATGAAGTGTCTTGCAGTTTATTTTGCCCTGTTTTGCCATTGTTTCCACAAATCTATCATCCGTGCAAACTAATTAATCTGGCTAGGGAAAATTGTTTTTTCCACAGCCAAATAACGCTTTGGCTGATGTGTGTAGTGCAGCGAGTGGTGGGATTTGGCAGTGTGCGCTATAGTTACAGCATCAGGGTGCATCACACTGCCATTTAAACATAAATTCCAAATTCATTTTGTGAAAGTCAGTAAGGAGTAGGGTTTTTTCTTTTCCGGTTGTTGAACCTGCTTGTCCTCAGGGCTGCCGGAAAAAAACACAAAATCTTTGTTGCCTGTGCTAGTGATTTGTCCACTGTTGTTATTTTAAAGGTTTACTTAAAGTCACATCAAAAATTTTGTAGGCAGTATTTTAACTATGTGCCTGAAGTAGCTCATTATTGATTGACTGATTAGTGAGTGATTAGTAGGTGGCAGTGGTCAGTTGCTAGAGATTTTTATAAATGCCTTTCAGCACCCGTCATGAGTACGTGTCGCCACACCAGCCATTCGCACGTGTGGAATGTTCTTCCGCATCCTGTTTGTCTGAAATAGGTGCCTGGAGTGTCTGTGTTCAAAAAGCAGTTGCCAGACTGTTCATTCATGCGCACAGCGAAGTGACTGAGCCAAATACATTATAATAGGATACTTGAAACAAACATTTGAAACTATCCTTGTGCTGATGCTGAGCAGGTTTTGGAATAGAACATCTATTTTTTTGATCATTTTTAAATAACATTTTCATAGCAATGGATATACTGTCTAAAATTAGGGAGATATATATATATATATATATATATATATATATATATATATATATATATATATATATATATATATATATATATATATATGCGCCTATGCTTTTTAATGATTATCTATATTAAATACAAACAAAATAGTCTCATTTGCTGCTTCTGTATCTGTGCTTCCAAGAATAAAACATAGCATGCATTTTTTCCCTTTTGTTTTTTAACAATTGCTTGTATGCCGTCATTCACCAGAGATGCATCAATGATCGTGTGTGTGTTCTGTAACAGACACAGTAGAAAGTACCTGTAACTCTTCTGTCCTGTTGATATTATCCCAGAACATTAAGAAAGTCATTCAGCACTGTTGCAGCAATAGGACAGTGAGCATTTTTATTTATTTATTTTTTTTACATCTTCTCCTCAGCTATTTTCTGACTGCCATTATTTAACTGGCACAGTGTTATTAACGCCTTAATGAACAGAACATGATTTAACTTTCACTGAAACAAAGGCTAGGTCCCAAGGAAGCTCTAACAATTCTTACACACCCGACTTCTGAGCATGCATTAAGCTTGCCAAGGCTTCATTAAGTTATTACCTCGCCTTCTATTATAGATCTGTTTCCTGCCTGTCTACACAACCTAAAATGGATTGTTCTGCTATTTTGTTGTGTGTTTGGTTGCCAAGTTAAACTACTAGCTAGTGATTATTACTGATTTGCCAGTGAGCTATCCCTCTCTTTCAATGAAAAATTATGTAAAAATAAGACATTTTTATTTTTTACTTACGCGCTGTTAACAAATTGCTTAATGTAGATTACTTTTGGCTTTGTGGTAATTAATTGTGACAGCACCACCAATAGCCCTAAATAGATATATACAGAATGGTATGAAGAAGAAGCTGAGGCTGATTTCTTTCAAGCCCACACTCTAGATTCACACAAACTATGAGTGACAAGCGTGTCCATGTGATTACATTCATGTGCAATGGGCTAATTTATTTACTTTGTTAATTCATCCAGATCGGTACAGAAATACAATAGTGGGTGTAATAAACATGAGCAAAGTGGATTACTTTCTTTATCATTGATTTTACAAAATGCCTTTGGGGAGAAACTAGAAGTTAATAGATGAAGCAAACATTGTAATATAGGGTGCGGTATAGATTTTCTTCTGCTTGTGTTTTACCATTTTGAGAAATTGTGATAAACGATTTAATCATGCAGAAATGATCGCAGAAAAAAGACAGGAAAACAAGCATTTCCACTATTTAAGGTTTAAGCAGAGTAGGAGAGGGTGTAATATTACCAGCGGTGCAGTCAGAAGTGCTTGGTGGCAGTGGCAATCGTGAAATTTCAGCTCAGTGGTGCATTTTTTAGGTGATGCACAGTAAACAAAAAAAAGTAATACTTTTACAAATCGTTTGTGGTGTAATGTCCACATGGTAGTCTTTTTATATGTTGTTCTATTGCTGCTCCAGGTGTTTGAACGTGTCTGAGTGCTGACCAGCGTAAGGAAAAAAACAACATATTTAATCACTTTCTGATTATCATCACCATTAATATTATTTATAAAGTTTTAGATGTGACACTTCGGTGTAGGCCTATTTAATGTTTTTCGATGAAAATCTTGAGTTCATTTTTTTCTCTTTTGCCTGAAAACTGAAAGCCATTTTCTTCCAAAATATTTCAGTGACATCTCTAATAAACATAGTTAACTGATGGTAACTGTGTACTTGTCTAATGTTAGCTAAGTCCTACATACATTTATTTCACATTCATGAACTCAAAACATTAAGCGAGGTTGCCGCACAGGTTCAGAGAGTTCAAAACACCTGCGCGGATCATTCCAGATGTGTTTGTGTTAAGATGGCAGGTCTGGTACTATAATATTCTCAGAGTAAACATTACTGGATATTGTGGCAGTATAATATTGTGTAGAAAAGAATAAATTATTATATTGCACAAGCCTGTTGTCCAGACAAAGTACAAATTACACAACAGGAAAAATGGCATAACTGTAAGGTTTGTGGGTTTTGAATGAAAGTTCTGGCAAACAACTACGGCTTTTGTGTTAACCATGCTTTCTGTTCGGACGAGAAAAGACATAATTATGAGCTAGAAACAACTAACATAAAACAGTAACAATCACAAGTGATCTGTTTCTGATGAAACACCATGCTGTAAAGCTCTGCATAATGCTTTCATATTAGTAATATTAGATCTCCCATTCAATATTTTAACCAAAAGCATGCTTATTTAACATCTTTGTGTATGTGTTATATTCCCTTTCCTGCTCTGTAGACATTCGTGAATGATCTTCGAATCCCTGACCAGACCTACATCACCCTGAAGCTCTCTGATGTTGTTCGCTTTGGATATGATATCCTTTTCAGCACAAGAGCAATACAGCTGTTCCCAATCCGAAAAGAATTTCTCTAATGTTAATCCTCTCTTTGATATTCTGCTAAGTGCTAAGCTAAGAAAATCTCCTGCAGCTTTATGTGGTTGTACACTAAATGGAAAAAAAAGGACTGCGCATGCAAGAAATGCTGTTTAGACAATAGCAAATGGAGCATCTTTCTTGTTTATGAGACAGATTTTTTTATGCTGTTTGCACAGTTAAGGACAAAGTTATACAAGACACAGCTTTATTTTGTAAAAGTCATGGTATAGACACTATAAATGTCAAAGAAAAAAGCTTGTTATCTTTATTAATTGGTCTAATGCAATACTTCAGTGCTGTGCTTCAGTGCTGTGCTTCAGTGCTGTATTTTGCTGTCTCATGCTGTGGACTTCATATGGCTGAGTAATATCTTAACTCTCCTCACATTCTCATGTTTACATCATGGAGCGGAGTCAACACAAAGTCCCAGAGGAGGCTCTTAAGGTATGTGAGAGCATGACATTCCAATGTGAGTGTCTGTACTTGCTAAACGCAGGCTGGTTGTCAATCCGGTTCACTGTCGTGTTAATTACTGCGGTTCTGGATCACGTTTAGGGAGGTGCGTGTGTGCGTGCCTGTGTGTTTCCAGTTTATGAAACGCAATGCCATGTACTTACTCACATAAATATGCTGTTTTGTGTGTTTTCTGGCTGTCAGCATGAGAAGTACACGAGTCAGCTGCAGGTGGGTGTAAATCCTCTAGAGCTCGGGAAGACAGAGCAGGTGGACGAGAAGACCAGCGCTGCAGATGTGCCGCATTCCAAACACGAAAAGAACGAGCGCAAATCCAATACGGGTAACACCTACTGCCTTACCTGTGTCCTCCGTTTGCCCCTAATCTGGTCATCAGGTGGCAGTCAGCATGGGCTAGTATTACATTATCATAATTTACAATATGTTCATGATGTTGTATCAAAAATTACGCCGTGTTTGTTTGCACCTGGGTGAAACTGGCCACACAGCTCAGCTTTTTGTGTACTTACAGAAAAACTCCACCCACATTAAACATGTTCTTATTGAAACATATGTGATGTGCTTAGTGATTCTAGTGTTGGATGCTGTTGTTTTTTTGTTATTCTTGTGAGAACTTAGTGGCTGTGTGCCGTGCTGATGTCATGGGGGACGCTGCTAGCGCAGATACAGCGTTTAATAGGAGAAAAATTTCAGCAATCTCCTACATAAGTAAAATTACTTAAGTTTAATTACTAAAGTGCTGCTGAATCTCTTTTTATTATGTAGAGATGAAGGCTAACCCACTCGCACCGATATCAGTGAGTAGTCGAACGGCATTGTGAATAATGAAGAACAGTGAAAATAGACCAACATGTCAATGAAATAAACCAAAAAAATTACTTAAAATTGAATTACAAAAATAAATCTTTTGCCAAATTAAAGCTCACATTTTGATTATAAATATTGATATGCAAGTCCTTCCAACAAAGTTGATTATATGGCATATTACATATAATAACTTTAGTTTTAGCTTTTTCATTTTAGTTTAGTAATAGTTTAGCAAAATTAGCATAGCTACCCAGCTACTTTAAAACAGCAATGTCCTAATGTTAGCTAAATAGCTTTGTTTATTAGTTAACGTGACATCTCCAGCATGTTAGGCTAATTACTTTTTATTCTTAAGTAACCCATATTACTTGAAATGAAACCCTTTAACCATGTTTGCTACCCGACTATCATAATAGCAACTAAAGATGGTGCAAATAGTCAACAGTTTTATTTTCATCTTGGTACAAATGGCATAAAATTTACGACAGATAGTGATGATATTCTTAATAAAATACCAGAATGTAAAAGTAAATTAGATATGCAAAAATTTCTGTTCAACACAAATATCAACTGATGATATTTTAAAGTGTACATGATAATAATATTGCACATGTTGAATATCATAGGAAAACTGTAAAATAGTAAAACTGAGGTCTGTATAATTGATGATGAGCTTTCGTGTTCTCAGACTGTGTTATCTTTGCCAAACTGAATCCCAGCCCATTCTTAAGCTGATTCTTCATTAATTCATTGCTTCTCTGCTTCACATGACTTTGGTTGCTAGGCGGTGTTACTCTGAGGTTTATTTGAATGTGGCTAATTGTCAGGAAGAAGCTCTGCAGGCTACTCTCTGCTCACTCCATCTGTGAAAGGTGACAGCAGAATACTGGTCTAAAGGAGAATGTGACCTTACTGTGTATTGTGGAATAGTGTAACAGTGTTTTAAAGGAGTTGCTATGGGAATGGATTTGGATTTGTGACTGCTGGCTGTTTTCCTGATCAGATGAGAGGATTACTGTTAATCTGTGAAACTGAAGCATGTAGTGCGAGTCCGTGATCTTGTTAGTGCGATGGAATTTGTCTGTAGTGTTCATAGTGACCGTGTTCAAAAACAGGTGAAGTCTTCTTACAACCCTAACAACCCTAAAGTGGGCAAGTTTTTCCATTCTGGGCAAGTATTTTCCTATCAAGAGTATGTAATGAGTATAGCTTATGTGTTCACGGTTGTTTCTCCAAGTCCGCCATATCCTTCCTTCCTCTTAATCCTTTAATCATTTCAAATTTATATTTTAGTGTCGTGTAGTTTGGAATGGTATTCTGGTTTCATAGCACACATTTAGCCCTCTTTTTTGTATTTTAGATTTTTACAACATACTTCCACTTTTTTTTAAATATGAAGAATGTTGAGTACGTTTACAAACAATTCTACAATTCCATGTTGCGTCATTAGCTAGTCTTCTGTGTCTGCTAGTTTGTTACATATACTCTAATGCTTGAGAGAAATGAAGAGTGATTTAGAGGTTGGTTAGAAAAATGAGACATGTAGACACACTTGTAGAGATACTACACATATCCAGTGATCTGGAAAGTATATATGCAGTGAACTTCCAGGAGTCTGTGCAGGACATCATTACCCCAACGTTCAAGAGATCAAGGCGCAGTAAAAAAGTTCCAGGCGAGATTTGTATTAAACTAAGTACTTTTCTTTATAAGCTCTTAACATTCGTATGCAATAATAACATTCATAGCTGCATATTAGAGCCTTTAAAAACTGTCATATTTCATATATTTTTTTCTTTTTTTTTCTCTCTCTCTTTTTTTTTTTGACACCACAGCAACATCGCATAGGTTTTCCCAGACTGCCGTACAAATTCCTTTGGGGTTTTAGAAAGTTTATTGCAGGGCTTGTCTTTCTGAAGTGTCTAATCTTGGCTTCAAACCTGAACCCACTTTTATGGCTACTAGAAACTAGCTCAATGATTTCACTTCCAAGTTTAAAAGGATATGTTGTGGTCTTGTAGCCTGGCAGAAGTTACTCGTAGTATCTCTTGCCAGGCTACAGCAGTTTCGGTGGAATATGGAAGTGACACAGTGCTGACTCACACTCGGGTGTTGCCCAGCCCTGCCCAAGTGCTAGCACCGGATTGTGTACATACCCAGATTCAGTTATGAATGACATGTGCAAGCTCAGCATTCTTCAAAAAACTCCGCGGTATCTGCTTGCGGAAAATGAAATAAAAGAGTATTTTAAATTGATTGATATTTACATCTATGGGGTGCTTGGACATTGTTTGTCTGTGTAAACTGTCCTCCTATTCGTGCTTCATAGTGTCACTGTGTTATGCTGCTTTAGACGACTCGGCATGGCACTTCAGCTGTGATGGACAACAGGCTGTGTCTTTTTGTGTAGCTTGTTTCCACACAGAGAGGATTCCACACAGTGAAACAAGTGCTACATCATTATTCTGCTTTTAACTTGGTCAGGCAGGGTGCCATTGCAATGTGGGTCTGAGCAGCATTTGTATACTTGCTGTAGCTTTTTTATCATTTAGTTGTTTGTTAATGTTGTCTCTGCTTGTGTAAATACAGATATCACTGTCCCACTATTCCATACTGCTGCCTCCACACATCATTTATGTTTCTTTGGATGAAAAAAATTGTTGTTGTTGTTGTTTTTTTAATCATCAACTCTTTGTGTGGCATTCAGAAAAGGTTTTCAGATTTAGCTCAGGTTCGTCAGTTACTACAGTTATACCTGGATTTACTATGCCTTAACTCAAACAGCTTATCTGCTGGTGCACCTGTTACAAGCTTTACAGGCTAAAGCGAATGAGAGAAAGTTTATAGTGATTTAACCTCCGTGTTTAAGGTTTCTGTATATCTGTCCCTGGCTCTTTCTTTATCTCTCCTTTCTGTCCCTCACAGAGCCACCAGTCTTCAAGCCCACTCCTTTGTATGGCCAGCCGTCATGGTGGGGTGATGTTGATGAAGACAACAAGGGTGAGCCCGGTGAATCAAGCAGCAACCTCAATAGTGCAGGTCTGTAACTTTCTAACTATACAAAAAAAGCTTTGACATTGTAATAGCATTACTGCTGTTTTGTCCATTTTGGTGCATTACACTGAAATAACTAGTCTCTAGAAAAACACTGGTGAATTCTGGGGTGAAAAGAAAGGCTTATTGAGTAAGGACAGTTCTGTTAACAGCAAGCCACAGTCTTGTGATGGATTAGCAGCCGTCTAAGCCGTCTAAGGGGCATTGTTTTCTTCTGAGGCAGTCTGTCTTCTCTGGTTCTATAGATTAATCCTGTACTCATATGTATTTCAGCAGAGTGTACAGGAAACATCTGTAGTACAAACACTGACACAGCCATATATTTTAACAATGAAACAGGTTTTTCCCAGGTCTGCATTACTGTTATACATTATATTATATGCCCCCAAAATACAATTTAGGCTGTGGGAATTATTACCCTCTGCACTGATACACTATATGGCCAAAAATTTGTGGACACCTGACCATCACAGCCATATGTACGCCTTCCCCAAAACTGTTGCTGCAAAGTTGGAAGTAAATGATTGTCTAGAATGTCTTTGCATGCTGTAGCCTTACAGTTTTCCTCGCCTGACGTCAGTGACTAACCTCACTGATGCTCTTGTGGCTGAATGGGCAAATCCACACATCCGTGTTCAGAAATGTAGTGGAAAGCCTTCCCAGAAGAGTGGAGATTATTACAACAGCAAAGGGGTTGGCAAAGGTCTATATATTCCAGTTAGCACTGGATTAAAACATAAAATATTCTTGGAGGTCAGTGTGGCTAGTTTCTAGATTGATGTTCATATGCTAATATCTTTTCACAGAAAAACAGAAGGAAGACTCCAGACAAGAGTTTAATGGACCCTCCTCCGAACATCAAGGAAAGACCATTTACTCCAGTCGAAGGGATGCAAGTTACTTTGAAATTACCACCAAGGAATTGCAGTCAAGGCCCAAAGCTACAGAGCAAGAGGTCCAGGTGATCCCAACAAAAGACACAGTCAATAAAGCACCACCTACACCCCCTGTAGTGCAGAGCCACGCCTCCTTCACCATTGAGTTTGATGACTGCACTCCCGGAAAGATTAAAATCAAAGACCATGTTACAAAATTCTCCTTCCGCCAACGCAAGAACCCCAGCAAGGAGTCACTTGTCACTCCAACAGAGGTGATGTCATCAGAGAGCAAGGTGGCTGATTGGCTGGTACAGACTGGCACAAGCATGATGGGAAGAAATTCCAGGTCAGATGATCTTTACACCACCAAGAGTGACCTTTCCAAAAACAGAAATACTCTGAAAGGTGAGTATCAAAACTACTGAAATGGAATGTTTGTACACAATTGTGGAGATTTGCTTTCCTTAATAGTGGCAATGTAATTGGTAGAGTGATTTATCTCAATGGGGAAAAAAATTCCCAGAGATTTTTTTGTCAGATTAAAATAATTAATTACTTGAAAGGTTTGAGCGCTTGACATGTCACAACTTGCAAAAAATGGTGGTTTTAAGACAAATTTTAACAAATTACAAGTACGGTGTGTGTGGGTGTGTGTGTGTGTGTGTCAGGTGAACACTTAAGCCCTGTCTAAAATCACTATAACTATTCAAATACTGTACTGTACAGGGCGGCTGTGAGGGAGCTACCTCACTAAATTCTGAAAACACGTAGTGAGTGCACTGAAAATGCATCATCATAATCTGTTACCTTAGAGTCAAATATGCAGACTGAAATCCTGAAAATACAGAAGTGTTAAAAGTGATATTCTATATTAAATACACAACTAACAACTGCCTGATGGCCATAGGTGAGTTTGCAGTCACTTTGCAGTCAGGGTGCAAGAGGGAGACAACGAAGCTTAGGCTATATATAACTTCATCTACACTGGCTATGTAAATATAAAGGCATCGGAAACACCTGGGGTGACCAACTCTCCTACATGTCATAAGACAGAACTGAAAACTGACAGTTGGTCACACATCCCTTTTCATTCATTCATTCAACTTCAGTAAGCGCTTTATCCTGATCAGGGTTGTGGTGGATCTGGAGCCTGTCCTGGGAAAGCTACGTGTGAAAAGGGAATACGCTCTGAATGGGACACGCATCCTGCACAAAGAAAACGGTTAAAAGATTACAGGGGTAATATAGTATAAAATTCTTTTCTGTTAAAAATATAACTAAATATACATAATTTTGTTCCTTGTTCCTATTCTTTTAAGTATCAAATAAAACAATAAAAAAAAGAAAAAAGTGTGTAGGATGACACTACTGTTCATAAGCACTAGTGGCTACTGGCATTACATGTCATGTTGCTGCTGATTTGCTACAGGTTAATGCACTGCATGTGCTGTCTCTTAAGTCACAGTTAAAATCTCTATAGTAAGTTGCATCCTGCCATTCTGTGGCATTCTGTTGGCCAGATAAAAGGGGTTGTGTAAATATGGACCAGAACTGGGGTTTCACTCATCTGGATGTCTTGCCTTGTCCTGCAAAAGCTGCCCTGGTTTACTTTTTGAATGGTTACGCACCAGGAGGCACCCAATAAAATTAACCACCCAAAAATCACAAACTGCAAAAGAGGAAATGAAAAGAAGCAGAAATCACCATCATGGAAGAAGGTTTTTATGCACCTTGGATATTTAATTGAGATAAGCAGAGGAGCCTGGTTTAGACACATTACTTTGCATGTGAGTGCAGAAGCAGCGGCCACAGGAGTGGCATTATTCACACACTCACCTTCAAAGTACGTCTGGAGGAATAAAAAGCCACATCCACTATAGTTGGAACGTCAAAGCCAAAACATCCCTGTCCATCAGGTTTCCAAGTCAGACTGTTAAACATGTATGCACACTGACTTTCCGCCGTTGTGTGATTGTGCTTTCCGCCATGCCATGGGCTGCATCTCAAATTGAAAACTTGAGCATGCATTCAAAAGTATTTACTAAGCTAGAAAATCCAGAAGACTGGTACATAAGACTGACCTTTCTGTATGTTTGAAGGTTCCTTTAGAGGTTTGTACAAGTCAAACACTAACTGTGATAGAAGGAACAGTTAGTGTTGTTACTTAGTAACTGTCTAGATTAGTACAATACTAGTTTATTTAGTGGCGATAGATAGACGTGGAAATTTGTCTGTTTCTACTGCAGAATTTCTATGCTCCTGCATCGTGTCAGGTTAGTGGGGGAAAAATAGCATGCACACTCTTCATTTAGATGTGGTTTGATTGAATGTGACAGTTTTCAAAATCTGTTTTCATAGAGCAACATTTTCTAATATTAATTTGTGAAATAAATGAATAAAACAGAAGAGGAATTGTGAATTTCATCTCATGATCCCGTTTGTAAATCAAGTGACCCCACGTGGGGTTGTGAGTTCTAGTTTGGGAAACCCAGGTTTCAATTTCTATAAATGTAAAAAAGTTTTACTTCCAACAGTAGGGGGTGCAAATGCTCCCTTTGCAACACCTATAAAATCCACTATATGGATGGATTTAGTAGCTCTTTGTGCTCATATTTATGAGGTTGACTGCTATGGTGTCCAGGGTTACCGAAAACAACCCAGTAGTCCCAAATATGCCCCAAAACCAGCAAAAAATTCCAGTTATCCCCCTTAATAGACATTTTAACAAAGCAATTAAAACACTGTGGTTTCTTTCATATATATAAATATATATATATATCTCCATCCTGCTGAGTCATGCTGATGCAACTGTCTTTGTTAGATGGACACCATCATGAGGACGGAACACAAAGCGACTCTGAAGATCCTGTCTCAAATCCTCAAGACCTCTCAAGAGAGTTGACCCCCCAACAACTTTTCACTCCTCCAGAGAGAGAGGAACCTCCCATGACCTCCACACCACGTTATCAAATTCAGCCTAAAAAGGACCCCCAGCAAGCTTTTGTCATCAGTTTCCTTGATGATGATGTACATAAGAGTCGCTCTCAGTCCTTTACAAGTAACATGTCTCCAGCAGAATCCCATGTGGCCCTCAAAAGAAGAACAGAGAAGACAAAAGGAGCAGTCCAATCTGGAGTGAGTTTAACCTCCTCAGCTGTACAGAGCGCACCCACTCAGCGGTTTACTATTCCTCTCAAAGGTTCTGATGGTTCTCAGAAAGCTGGATTGCTGAGAAGAGAGAAGAGTGATATTCTAGCCAGTAATTCGAACTTTTCTTCTCGCTCAGCTTCCTCAAGACCATTTGGAAGCGTGGGTCGCAAGTCCAGACTGGCACTGGATTTTGTGTCCGAGTTTCTCAAGGTGTCAAAACCCAGTTCCACAGCGAAGTCCGAGAAGTCTCTATCCTCTACACGCTCAAAGGCTTCCAGCATGGTCTCAGAGGTAGCAGATAATTCTACCCAGTCTCAACCCTCAGCCATGGATCAGACTTATATCTTATCAACCTCCCAACAGCTAGAACCTTCAAAAGCCCTACATACATCCACATCTACCAGTTGTACAGATGAGAAGACCCCTAAAGGTTCCAGGCATGAAGAGGAGGACACCTTGAGTGATGCTGGCACCTACACCATTGAGACGGAGGGACCTGATAAAGAGGTGAATGAGGCGCGTAACATGATTGATCAGGTATGTTCTTTTTGAATCCACTGGTTAGTCTGATGTGTGACCCAAACCCATTTCATTCACCAACAGTTTCTTCTGCTCTGATGCAAAAATGCATGTGCACGCTCATGTTTACCCTGCTTGTTTATGGATTTGCTTCGGTCAAATCAATAATGCTCGTTTACAATTCTGCGCTCTTGTACTTGCATTTCCTTCTTCTTGCGCTCATATTTTCAGTGCAACAAACCTGCCAAAAGTTATTCACCGAGCAGAATGGGTTACAGTGATATTGTTACTCCGACACCATATTGGTAATGCTACATATTGGTAATGCTTCCAGGAAATTACGGGGTTAAATAACACATTATTTATTTCGATCTTGCCCAAGTTTCCAAACTAAATGATTTATTTGATGAATAGCTACTTTTTTAATTAGATTAGAATGTTATAGATAACTGAAGATAATATCTTGGCAGTAAAACTCCAGTAGACATGCATGTTCAGTTGAATTGAATTTTTTATTTATGTAGCGCTTTAAACAATGGACATTGTCACGTAGCAGCTTTACAAAAATCCGGATATAGATTCAGATCCATAATGAGCAATCACTTGCTTAAATGACATGAGGAAGAAACCTTGTGAGGAACCAGAATCAAAAGGGAACTCATCCTCTTCCTCAACTGTAAGCTATAAAGTCAAACAGTACTGAGTGTGTTGGAATGATCTTCAGTACAAGCATGTGAGAGATTCTCGCTAGCATTACCAAAATTAAGAAATTAATGAATAAAGAAATTTTCTGTTATGGTTCAGGTTGAACGTTTCACATGTTTTTCTTAAATATAAATATAATTGAATAAAGATTTATTTTGGGATCTCTTCATGGTGGCTATTCAGTTTCAGGGACTCAATACAG
The DNA here is from genome assembly GCF_027358585.1 of Pangasianodon hypophthalmus. Lineage (NCBI taxonomy): Eukaryota > Metazoa > Chordata > Actinopteri > Siluriformes > Pangasiidae > Pangasianodon > Pangasianodon hypophthalmus. Next base: position 20,270,109 of record NC_069719.1, on the reverse strand, counting down.
ACACATTAAGCACATTAAAATCTACAAATAAAATCTACAAATAATTAAAAGGTCTACAAGGCATGTTATTTAGCTCCAATCAGTTTTTTTTTTTAATTCCTTTGTTTCTTTCTTTTTTTCCCAAATATCAGAAAATTGATTTGGATTTTTTTTTTTGCAGACAGCTTTTGCTAGTTTTAGTTCTAAATCAAAGTTATGTCTGCAGTGTAATCCATTTAAATCTAACTCATATTTGACTGATGTTATTATCCATCAAATTAATGTCAAATTATAAATTTTTTTTCTGCCCGTCAAACCTTTTGCCAGCCCGTGGCAGCTCACACATCCTTTGTTCCTGACAGGTGTTTGGTGTTCTTGAGTGCCCTGAGTACAGCAGTCAGCCTTCAGCAGCATCAGTGTATAGGTCTGTAGAGGGTGACAGGGAGGCCCAGGATATCCTTCCACTTAGTGAGAATAGTCCTGGCCCAACACTGGGTCATAATCCAGGCTATAGCGACCCAGCCATGGGTCCAGCACAGGTAACATTACACCTGGGCTGTAAATATTAATTATATGGGTCCGTATGTCAAAAACCCAATCAGCCATTGGCTTAACTGTCCACTGACTTCTCCATGTTTTGAGGGGGCCACGCATCTATTAAGTATGTTGATTGTGTCTGCATTCATGTTTACAAATTTTTTCACTCATACCTAATGTATTCAGTCATTTACTTCTTTAGTTTTGCATTGGAGCGGAGACTAATTTTACAGTCGTTAACAGTAGTAATTGAAGTCTTTCTCATCCGAAATCATTTTTTTTTTTTTATAAATACATTCCACGAGTCTTCATATGACTTCATATTTTCAAACCAACAATATAAAATAACAGTGATATATTTTCAATTTTAAGTTTAATGTGGAATCTGCGTAACTTTCAGTTTTTGCACTTCTGTGAGTTATGCCATTAAAACACTAATGTCATGTGAAAGTGTAGAAGCAGTGACAGGTTTATTGAGTCTGATGTTTTCATTTTAAAAAAATAACTTTAAACTTTTTCTAGTTACTTGTAGATGTAATGGTGTGGAGAGGCAAGGATCTGAACAATATTCACTGCATTTTTTGTTAATGCTGAGGAAAGTTACAATATGTGCAATTATTGTTATCTGTGTTGATAATATAACAAGGCATGATTATCATCTGGTGCTTGGCCTCCGTTATTACTCTTTGTAGCACCATTTACTTTAATTTTCTTCTGGGATCCTCTCAAAGCAGTTTCTGGTATTTGGTGGTAGTCTTTACTTCTTTCCTTCACATGGGTTATTTGGTGATGGGCGACATAAATCAGAGATGAAATGCTTTCAGGTTGACATCTTTTTATTAACAGTGTGTAGTGAACATGGTGGTCTAAATCAGTATTACTTCAGTATTTAGCTTTGATTCAAACAAATTCAGACATTGATGTATATTAATAATATTATTAATACTATTACTAATAATAATACTAATATTAATCAATTATAAATTACAACATTTTACTGGATCTGAATGTGCTGTGGCATCTATGTAGTCTTTTTCATCCACTTCACAGGCAGGGTCAGTGGTATTGACTACTGGGGACACTAAATGGGTTTCACGTTGGGCTAGTTTGGCTGACGGCTATTCAGACTCCGGTCCAATTTCAGGACAAATCGACATTTCTACACAGATGGGCCTTTCAGGTAGCAGTAAGACGTCCTTATTCTTGCTCACTTTTACACCAGCACACTTTATTCAAAGCAATAATTTAAATCATATTTTAACCTGTTGTTCAGGAGCTGGACAAATTATTCCTCAGTCTATGCATAACCGAACTAACGAGAGCACAGGAGCAGAGGACGGCCAGACTTTTAGAGCACGAAGAATTCTTCCTCAGTTGCCCACAAGAGGGGAGGGGCAAGTGCCACCACCTAGTATTCATGTACAGTCAGAATCTTACCTGACATATGACAGTGCAGAAAGGAACATACAAGGTTCACTGCAAAAAGATCATCAGAAACTGTACGTCGCGGATGATCTAGATCCAGACAGTCTGAGTGATGCTAGCAAGTCAGATGATGGTTCCATCATAGAGCAGGGTAGAAAAACTAGCACTGGAAAATCAGAAAGGACTTGTTCAGAGTTTAAGGCTGAGACATCATCTAAGCAAGACGTAATGGCAGACCACATGTTAAAGGATCAAGATTGTCCCACAAAGTTCTCCACAGCCACCATAACTAGACAGTACGGCAGCCGCAAGGCTGGTGATTCCAGTGTTTCTCCGTCTGGCAAGGATGCCTCTACATGCATGGAAAACGCTGTGTCGCTCATCAGACAAGAGAGCTTTACCAAACATCGGTCCAGTGATGACATTCACTTTATGAAATTGCCCCATATCTCAAGTCCGGAATCTAGCAACGATACAAATGCATTCAAAGGTGTGTGCAACCAAGACACTCAGTCTTACCTTAAAGAGACAGAGAATGCGCTTGCTGTTTTAGAGGCCAAACTCCAAGTGCAGAAGCATAACCGTGCCTCCTGCCCTCAGGAGGACTCTCTTTCTGGGGAATCAGATGTAGACACGTCCAGTACAGTCAGTCAGCGTAGTGGTAAAAATTCTGGTACTTCTGCCCCTATAAAGCCAGTGATCCTCAGTGAGCTACTGAAAGGGAAAAAAACTGCTAGCCAGCGTGCTCAAGAGCAGCTCTCTTCTGGAGATCCTCAGTCTCAGAAGTGCAGGGCCAGTTCAGGAGACAGTAACTATAAGGAATCAGGTAAGACCTCTCAGAGCGCCACCATTCATCAGTGGTCTGATGCTGTTTCAGACCAGGAGTCCAGCTCCCAACCTGTTCATAGAAAGTACACCATCCCCCTTCAGAAAGAAAGCTCTAGGAGATCCCTCAAAGGCACAGTGACCCAGGTGCTAGCTCGCTCTGGCAGCCTTTCTGCACCAAAGCCTACTAGGACGTCCATGCTACGCCGTGCCCGCCTAGGCGATGCATCCGACAACGATGGTACAGAGACTGACCGCACCTCTCAGAACTCTGATGCCAATCCGTCTTCCACCAGAACCCAGGAGAGCAAAAAGCTTTCTCGGCTGGACTTATTGGCTCTGCCGAGAAGGAGAACCGGCTCTTTCACTACACCCAGTGACACGGAGTCCTCAGCTGGTAGGACTGGCTTTTCCAGCCGTTCAGAGGCAGAGTCTGGTTTCTCAGCACGTAAGGCTTCAGTACCTGACCTCAAGACTGGTACGCAGAGGGGTTCTGGGGCAACAGGCAGGCAACCAATCATCCGTGGGCGATCCAGCAGTGCAAAATATGCTAGCAGTACAGCCAGTGAGTATGACACCACCATTGTAATTAATTATATTTTTAAATATCAAATCAAAATGTTTTCATACCTTTTACATTTATAGTTTTATCTACTTTCATTTAAGTTTTTTTTGTAGTATTTTTGGGGAGGATTTGTTTTCTATTTGGAAATGGTATTGGGAACACTTCATTTTAAGGACTACATAAAGGGTTAATCTATTTATATCATTACGCTCAAATTCAAGACTTCATGTATTAGTCTTTATTCATAAATACCTGCGTTACTACAAAACAGTTTATTAAAGACTTGTTATACAAACAAGTGAGCATGAATTAATAACTTAAATTCACCTTTAATTTCTAGTTAGCATCAAGTGACTGCAGTTTTTGACTTTAAGAGCTAATAAAAGTTGAATAAGTCGCTAATACTTTAATATGTGCTCCATATTCTACAGGTTCTACAGGTGAAATTCAGTCATCACTAACTGACTGTTTTAAACAAATCAATTTATGCCCCATATTTTACACTACCTAGAAACTAAAAGTCTGAAAGATGTGAATGTAAGAATTAATTCATGCACAATAGTTTGTACAACAAGGATTAATAAAGTGTTTATTGCACATTATCACAACTAATAATGCTAATAATTAGTCGTTTCCACACAATAGGTCTCCAGTTATGTAGTACTACATGTATTTATGAATGAAGACCTTAAATAACACCTTTAAAATAGTGCTACCAAGGCTTTTATCCTTTATACTACCAATGGATTAATACCATCTGTTTTTTCAAGTCCCTGACCTAGTGATTCTGTGCTACTTCTTGTTTTTTGCACAGCTAGGCCAGACAGCTAACAGGTTTTTTTTTTTTTAACTAGCGCTCCAGTTTACTAATTGAATGGGTTTCTAATACTAATTAAACTTTGACATTTGTACCAGCTAAAGTGCTACTTTCAGTTGTGACAACTGACTGTGTGAGCACTTTGTGGTCATTTTAAATCCCCTTTTTTTCAGTGTAACCTGGCATTCTGACATTTGGGTTTCTTCTCATATTTGGTCTCTTTCTTTTCCTTCTCCATTTGCACCTTTCTTTTCTACTTCTACTTGCCTTGGTGTTCCTCCCTCTCCTTAATGAAATTCCTTGGGGCAAGGCTCCAGGAGACGTCAGAAGGGCTCAGACTACGCCTCCACTTCAGAGGAGGAGTATGAATCTAACCATAGCATCGCTAAACATAAACGCTCCCACCATTCAGGAGCCTTGCACAACTCTAGAACCCAGGCCCCTGACCAGGTTCGGCCTCCATCCAGAAGCAGAGACTCTGAAGGGGAGGGACATGAGAGCGAAAATTTCCAGAACTGGACAACTCATAGTGCAGAGATTGCCAGGTAACAAAAACTGGTCAAAAAGGAGTCTTATACTTTATCAACCATTTTGACAGGTGATTGGTATTTCAAGTCGAGTACTCAAACAGGAGCAATGGATTACCCAATATTTAAATTAATATACCGATCAGCCATAACATTAAAACCACCTGCCTAATATTGTGTGGGTCTCCCTTGTGCTACCAAAACAGCTCTGACCAATCGAGGCATGGACTCCACAAGACCTCTGAAGGTGTGCCATGGTATCTGACATCAAGCCATTAGCAGCAGATCCTTTAAGTCCTGTAAGTTGTCAGGTAGGGCCTCCATGGATCAGGCTTGTTTGTCCAGCACATCCCACAGATGCTCGATTGGATTGAGATCTGGGGAATTTGAAGGCAAAGTCAGTACCTTGAAATCTTTGTCATGTTCCTCAAACCATTCCTGAACAATTTTTGCAGTGTGGCAGGGTGCATTATCCCGCTGAAAGAGGCCACTGGGGTGTACTTGATCTGCAGCAATGTTTAGGTATGTGGTAAGTAACATCCACATGAATGCCAGGACCCAAGGTTTCCCAGCAGAACATTGCCCAGAGCATCACACTGCTTCCGCCAGCTTGCCTTCTTCTTGTAGTGCATCCTGTTGCCATCTCTTCCCCATATAATGACACACATGCAGCCAGCCATCCACATGATGTAAAACAAAACGTGATTCATCAGACCAGGCCACCTACTTCCATTGCTCCATGGTCCAGTTCTGATGCTCATGTGCCCAATGTAGGCACTTTTGGCAGTGGACAGGGGTCAGCATGGGCACTCTGACTGGTCTGTGCCTACGCAGCCCCATATGCAGCAAGCTGCGATGCACCGTGTGTTCTGACACCTTTCTATCATAGCCAGCATTATTTTTTTCAGCAGTATGTGCTACAGTAGCTCATCTGTGGGATCAGACCAGACGGTTGTCACTGGTTGTTCTTCCTTGCACCAGTTTTGGTAGGTACTAACCACTGCATACCGGGAACACCCCACAAGACCTGCCATTTTGGAGATGCTCTGACCCAGTCGTCTAGCCATCACAATTTGGCCCTTGACAGAGTCACTCAGATCTTTAAGCTTGCCCATTTTTCCTGCTTCCAACACATCAACTTTGAGAACTGTCCGTTCACTTGCTGCATTAGGCATAGTGTATCCCACCCGTTGACATGCACAATTGTAACGAGATAATCAATGTTATTCACTTGTTCACCTGTCAGTGGTTTTAAAGTTATGGCTGATTGATGTATATTGATTATGTATTAAATTATTCATCTTTAAATTAATAAATTACTCTGCCCTGTGATGCTGCAAGAGCATTTTCACGTGTTAGCCTCACCCTCCCTGGTTGGTAGATGTCGTGTGATAGGGGAGAGTTAGCTAGTGGGTGGGGAATTGGCCAAACAAATATTGGGGATGAAAGGGGGTTAAAAAATTATTGTGCACAATTTAATAACATTTTGTAGCCTAAATGGCAAAAGATAGGTAGACCAATTAAATGAATTACATAAACACCAGTACTTTAAATACTTTTATCATAAGCTTTTTAGATTTCTTTTTGTTTATTTACCCACAGTGAGTTTGCAAATTCTGAATGATCAGTTATTTGATCACATTATTGAGTACTTGATTAGTAAACTCATTCCTGCCCATTTGAAGTATCTGAACAAATAGTGCTGTAATGATGTGCAATGTAGTTTTAATTTAGTTGTAATAATTTATTTACTTTAAACCACCTATGTTTATTTTGTGATAGGCTGAGTCAGGACCTGGCTAAAGACTTGGCCATCCTGGCCCAGGAAATTCATAATGTTGCTGGTGATGGTGAACCTCAGAATGCTGCCTCTGTTGATGCTGTGGAACCTGTATCTGCTATATCTGCCTGCAAGGAGGTAACCTCTCATTTTTCTGTAGTCTCTTACATTTTTTCTTACATTCCCAGAATCCTTGTAGAATTGTTTTAGATAGTTCTTTAAGATGCTCTTGTTGTGTACTTGTTTTTTATTCTCTTTGTTTGTGTTGTCCCTTGTAAAACATGCTTTTATGTATGGTACTTTCTGGTTAAATACAAGAAATGATGCTTATGTGTGTATGACATATGCCCGCACGTAGGGGTATTATGTATCATGGTTTAATTGGCTTACAGTTACGGCAACAGCTTCCTGAGACCAGCATAAACTACTCTAAAGTTCTACAAAGTTCAGCTATGTGCAAGAATCCTGACCAGACTGTTAGTGATCAAGGGCTCAAACACCAGAGCTGGAAACAGGAACAGGTATTTTAACTTTCTCAGACCATCATTTCCCCCATGTAACGCTCTTTCTGTCCTTTTGTTCCACATTCTCTGTCTATAAGCATTGTTTCTGTTTGGCTTCAGGTCGCTCTGGATAATTCAATGCTGAATCCTGTCTCCCAACTTTCCATGGCTATCCGAGAAAACACTGAGCAACTGACTGAGAAGCTCAAGTACGTTATTAAAGTTTGGTTGCACATCGGATAAGCGGGAATACATGTTTAGCTTTAGTTAGATTTAATTTTGTATGCCATCCAATAGACAAGTTAGTTCCTATTCTCACCTACATATAGCGCTCTCTCTCTCAGACTCTTAGCAGCATATAATGAAACTAAAGCCGTGTGTTAGAATGTAACAAAATTAAACATGGCTAGCTTTCAGTAGTGTGACTCTGGGTGGCGTGACTGTTAGCTAGCTATGCTGTCAGATTCACGCAGCTCCCTGTGGCCTTCGATTTCTGAATACTTATAGTATTAACATATAGCACTAGCCATATGTTTGTGGTATTAGTGCTACTGTATTGTACACATACATGGTGGATTTGGCACACTGCAGCGTTTCAGTTCACCACTCACTGGCCATCAGCATCATAACTTACCGTAATCCATGCTAGTGGTGTCCTCAAACAATAACAATACAACCAAGAAAGTCTTACTGTTATAGGTCACCTCCATGACCTCGCTAATGCTGAGACTTCAAGCCAATGTTGTCCTATTTTTGTCCACTAAGAAACACTTTTAGTAGCCTCCCCTTGTGGAGAGTGGTAAACTTGTTAAATGTTTCATGAGTGAGTGACAAAACCAGGCACCTGGAATGCATCCTTGTTGTTTGTTATAGATCTTAGTGACATTTAAATCCCTCCCATTCTATATGCTTTCAGACTTTTGTTCCACAATAAGGCAGAGGTGTGGGAGGAAATAGAGACAGTGCTCGATGCTGCTGATGATTCTCCACCTTTGGAAAGTCCAAACAAGGTTTGTTTATATCTCTGTCTTCTTGTTGTATATGTATCTGTGTTCCCTTAATTTCTTAACACACTACTTCTCTATTTAGGAAATAATGTCTATTATCCGAGATCTCAGGGGAATCCAGAAGCGGTTAGAAGGTCAGTGAATCATATTTATTGCTTCTCACTTTTGTGGTTTTGAAGCATGACTTGGATACTCTATTAAAGAGTGTGATATGTAAAGAATAAAAAAACAGTGGGGCATGCTGTTATAGGAGAACAGTCTGGGGTGGTTTGCAAGTGTTTTATTCTTCTTATACAACAGCAGTTTGCCAATGATTACAATTTTTAATTTGTGAATGAACGATATGTCATACTTTTATCTATTTATACAGTGGATATAAAAAGTCTACACACCCCTGTTAAAATGGCAGGTTTTTGTGATGTAAAAAAATGAAACCAAGATAAATCATGTCAGAACTTTTTCCACCCTCACTGTGAAATTACAGTGTATAAAAATTAAGTGAAAAACAATCAGAAACATTTTAGGGAAAAATAAGAAAACTTAAAAACTTAGAATAACCTGGTTGTATTAAGTGTGCACACCCCTACACTAATACATTGTTGAAGCACCTTTTGATTATATTACACCACTCAGTCTTTTTGGGTAAGAGACTATCAGCGTGGCACATCTTGACTTGAATATTTTCCCACGCTTTCTTACAAAAACATTCTAGATCCATCAAATTGTAAAGGCAATCAAATGTCACCCCTTGTTCAAGTCACCCCACAGATTTTTAGTTGGATTCAGGTCTGGGCTCTGGCTAGGTCGTTCAAAAACATTGATCTTCTTTGGGTTAAGCCATTCCTTTGTTGATTTGAATGTATGCTTTGGGTCATTGTCATACTGAAAGGTGAAATTCCTTTTCATCTTCAGCTTACTAGCAGACACCTGAAGGTTTTGCACTAAAATTGGCTGGTATTTTCTAGCTATTCGTGATTCCCTCCACCTTGATAAAAGCCCCTGTTCTGGCTGAAGAAAACCAGCACTAAAGCATGATGCTGCCACCACCATGCCTCACTGTGGGTATGCTGTTCTTTTGGTGATGTGATTTTTTTTTTTTTTTTTTTTTTGCACCAAACATACCTTTTGGACTTATCACATGCAGAGAGTAATCAGTACTTGTCAGATATTCCTGCAGCTCCTTTAATGTTGCTGTAGGTCTCTTGGCAGCCTCCTTGGTAAGTTTTTGTCTTGTCCTTTTGTAAATTTTTGAGGTACATCCTGTTCTTGGTGATGTCACGGTGGTGCCCCGTTTTCTCCACTTGTGGATGATGGCCTTCACGGTGTTCCATGGTACATCTAATGTTTTGGAAATTTTTTTGTACCTCTCTCTTGATCGATAATTTAACAGTGGGACCCTGTACAGGCTTTGAAAGCTCTTTGCAGACAATGGCTTCAGAAGTCAGATGAAACCAAGATGATGTGAAGAAAATTCTACAGAAAAAGCTGGTCTTTATTTGGGGTTAATCAGAATAATTTAATTGATGACAGCTGTATGATAATTACTTTTGAACATGAGACTGAATGCGATTGGTTCATTCTGAACACAACCACATCCCCAATTATAAAAGCGTGTGCACGCTTATGCAACCAGGTTGTTGTAAGTTTTTTATTTTTCCTTAAAATGTTTCTGATTGTTTTTACTTAATTTTTATATGTTGTAATTTCACAATGAGGATGGAAAATTTTCTGATGTGATTTATCTTGGTTTAATTTTTTTTACATCACAAAAACCTGCCATTTTAACAGGGGTGTGTAGACTTTTTATATCCACTGTAACTACATTTAATGCTGTGTAATATGCACAAGACAAGTTAGTTCCTGTTATCACTTATAGCAGCTTTAAACAGTTGTTGTCTCACCAGCTTCTGTTTTTCTTTCTCTTTTTCCTTTCTCATTTTTTTTGTAAGACAAAATAAATGCTGCTTGTCATGTTACCAAGAAAACAGAAGGCAAAAACTCCTTTGTTCTGAAGAATTTCTTGTGGTGGAAAACTTGCTGACTGTTACAATGTGATTGAGACTCCTAACAGAAAGCTTCACCATATCAACAACTATGCATTTTCTGTTGTTTTCTTTGCCTGTGTGTGTGATTTTTTTACCATAGACACGATAATGTATTAACCTGAGCGCTTTAATATAGTCTTGTGATTGGTATTATTGTCAGAGCTGTGGTGTTAAAGAAAATTAATTAACAGCTTCTGACCAAGAGATTTGAGAATTCAACAGCACTGTAGTATAAATCAAACATACCAAATTATTATCAATTAAATAGCAATAACACCCCCATCTTTTTCCTCTGCAGTCATCAACACAGTCATTGAACCCAGTGGAAATGTAAGTCTGGTCAAGTCTTCACCTGTATTAAGCCACTCTTCAGCAGGTCTAAGCAGCTTCAGAGCTTCTCCCAGAGACTGGAGAGCCACTGCTTCTCAGCGGGCTGCAGGATCCCCTGCCAGTGCTCGACGCTTTGTTAGGGGGAATGATGGTAGGGTTCTGTAGCATGGGAGTAAGGAAGTCCTTCGTCTCCTACTTTTCTGTATGCCATGTCTACTAAAGCTGCTCTTTTGTACACTAGTGACCAACGGTATGAGAATCTATTATTGGCTTAGCCTTAAGACTGGGGTTCGGTATTAATGTGTACATTTGCACTTGTGCTTGTGTATGTGCACGTGTGTGTATGTGTGTGTTTGTGTTTGTGTGTGTGTGTGTGTGTGTGTGTGAATGCGAGTGAAAGAGCACCTCTTGCACAGCAATACAAGGCTGAGAATACTAAGCTGGTTATTGGGAGTACTAGGGGATTAGGTACAGGCACTTCTGTTGGTGCCATACTTGTACTGTATAATATTTATAATGACACTGTATTTCAGTTTAATCATTTTGTTATTCACCCAGTGATTGATATGTGGTGGTAAAATAATAAAAAAAAAAAGGCATTAAACATTATTTAGGGTGTTTTATATGACGGGGTCATTAAAGAATGTATTACATGGGTGTATATGTTTTTCTTTATTGCATTGTCACAAATAATGAAGTATGCACTTTGATTCCTTTGAATTTTTTTCTTGAACACTAGAAAGCCAGTTTGTTTAAATACACTACGCAAAACCGGTTGATTTGGAATTCTGCCCTTCTTTTCTTGTCTGTAACGATTGTAGTCCTTACAAGTTTAACTGAATAATGGACATTCCTTATTCTTTGAATCGCTACGTGAGTCTGTTGATTTTAAAGAAATATACTTAAGATTATCACTTGTTAAATAATGCCAAAGTGTCCATGTACAATGGCAATATGCAGTTCCAGCTGTGTCTAATTCCACCTTTCCCTTGTTCCCTGTTACTATGTTAAAACAGAGTTTCATTTTACTGAGAAATATTAAATCCATTGGGAAAGGGAAACAGAAACTTACAAATCATGGCAATAAGGATACAGTATGCTATTATTTCTGTAATATCTTCTAGGAGCCATCACTGATAGCAGCTTATGATTGTTATTGTGATTAAAACAAACGTGTAACAGCTTGCTGACATTCTTTATAAGGTATGTAACATACAATATGTATACAAGCTAAAAGAGTATGTATGGAATGATGTTTGTTTGCACTGACTGTGTGTGTCTTGTGTTCTGGTCCTGCTTGAAGATCAGACTGCTTTCACTTCCTTTTTATAGTGAACAGAAGACATTTACTGAATGTATGTAAAACATCATACACACCGTTAGTTAAGATGGGTGGATATGAGGTGACAAAGGTTTCAGAATTGAGCCTGAACCCAGCAACAGTGCACATTGTTAACTGAGACGTGCTTTAATCTGTCTAAATATGAAATGCATCATTGGTACAAGTTATAGGAGAGATGGATACTCTTACAAACAAAAGGGCTGTGTAAGGTTAAGTCTGTATTGACGTGACCACAGATTTGTTGAAACCTGATTTGACAGATACTGAAACTATCCAGATATAGAATGTGTCTTCGTCACAAAGCCAAAAAACACAAAAAAAAAGTCTGACAACCTCAGACAGGTTGTGATGTTTTGTCATTCTAGCACTACATTTTCAAATTTATGCAATGGGTTGATGTAAAAGCCTTTCTGAGGCAGTGCTGTAAAAATGTAAGATCTTCACTGTGATCTACCTATATATTTTTTTCAAAATTGTTATTTTGTATATATTGTAAATCTATGGATATTTTTTCAAAATTAAACACTGAAATCAAAATAATTTGTGTTTTAATGTGTTTCCTAACTTTTTTTTTTTTTTTTTTTGAACTTTGTCATAGAATTGTCACTTTGTCTGATTGATATGCAGTAAATTCACTTAGGGGCTTTCAATGGACTCTTTTTAAAATGAGAGCCCATGAATAACAATTACTCATGCAAAACTGTTAAACTCTTTTTAGTGTGGTCTCTGGAAAGCCCAGAGAATTTGGGTGAATTTCCCAGAGATTAAACACAAACAAAGGCATCCCGATGTAAAAAAACAAAACGTGTGTGTGCTCTATAAAACGTAGCTGTGTGAAACATGATCAGTCGAACAGTCTGTTTAAGACATACCATGGAGGGGTGTAAGATAGATGTAAGATCTTAAATAGTAAAATGGGACAGATGTATTGACCCCAGCTGTATTATGGGTACATCAGATGTTTGACATATTTGAAAAGCAGAACTGAAAAGAGGAAGAGTAACTAGAGGCTCTGGTGGCTTTAAATACTACACTTGCTTGTGACTGATTTGCAGAAAAGGAAAGGCACGCCAGACCTCTGCTGTTACCATGTACTCGTAAGTTTACTCTGTTTATTTTTTATTACTTTGGAGGAAATGTAGTGGAAAAAACAGTTTTTTTTCCGATATTATACTAATTAGGATGACCTTTAAATTTCTACAGATCATGTAGATCTACGTTTGAAGAGGTCCATGAATTGTCCTCTCCGTACACATCTTTACATGACAGTTATGTTCCCAAAAAGCGGGTAAGGAGAGTATTATTTTTGGATTCATCTTTTTCGTTGTGGATTTTTTCATTTTGAATTTTTGTTTATTTCTTCTCTACTCTTACCTTTAGCTATGGTCTTATATTTTACAGGGCTTGAGTGGACTTAAAACATTACTGTTGGCCACAGGATGTTTGATTATCCTAGGGGGCCTCCTCGCCATTGCTTTGCTAGAGGAGATGAAAAATGAGGAAAAGATTAACAATGCTGTGATTCAGAACACCACGCATCAGCCAGAGCCACATGCTGAACAATGTGATCATGTTAAAGAATGCAGGTGAGGTCATATCCCTGCAGAAATCATCAGGCTCTCTTTGGGGAAGTTATATCTTCAGCACATAGTAAACAAATTTCATTATCGGCAGAAGAAATTTGTTCATCACTCTATCAGACCACTATACTGAACCACACTGCAGACGAATACAGCCAGACCGCTTTCGTATTGCTTTTAATGCATTCATTGCAATCAGTTCAAACAGGCTATTTCTCCATGAGTGTACTTTTCCATGAGTGTACTTTTCTTTATTCAAATGTGGCTTTCCATTGCACAGGATTGTTCTGGTTGAGAGTATTCCTTTATGGATGGACTATGGAACCAATGCCACTTTTGGAGTACCACTGTACAAGGCATGGAAAGACCTTCTGTCTATAGCGACCGAGCAAATCGATATAGCATCATTCTATTGGTCTCTTACTGCTGAGGACATCGGTGTCAAGTCCTCCACTGACCAGTTTGTGAGTAGTGACCCAGCTATGTACTCTCAATCTCAGACTGGCTCAAATCTAGCTCAAGGAAATTGAATTCATTATTGTAGTTTTGTCAGCAGAACAGCTATGATGCCAGTGCCTTAATGCCATCATGTAGCTTTTCAGCTTGCACTAAGGAACAAACGGGATATTCTGCAAATATCTGTACATAATTGTCCTATACATAATTATCTTTTGACCCCCCATGACCTAAAACCTGGACAGGCCACTGGTGTTCAGCTTGTGAATTGAAGGTTTCAGTTTTCAATGTCCCCAATGTTTAACTTAGATAAAAATAAGCCCCTTATACTTTAACTGTAATGAAAGTTGTTCTCTTGCTTCTCGTTTTTTTATATATTGGGTTTGTTTGTAACGTTGGTTGAATAACAGCACACCCCCTCATAGGAAAAATTACTCAGCGCTGGAGTGGTGTGATGTGGCCTGACACAAATCACCCTGAAATGGATTATTTTCCAATAACAGCATGTCTCGAAGTATTTCATTCTGATTATACAACAATAATTTGCCAAAAAATTATATTTTTAAAGTTATTAATGAATGATACTATATACATTTCATCTGTTTACAGTTACTTTTAATGTCAGGGAACGTCTGCAAAACAAGTTTGTTCTTGTTCTCACTTATGTTATAACAGCTATAAGCTAAGCCTTGAACTATAAGCTAGAAACTAAGCCTGAAGGTGTTATGGTATTAAAGCTATAAACTAAACTCCAGCATTTTTTTCTCTCTGTTTGTTAATAAGACAAAAATGCAGTTTGTCATGCTACCAAGAAGACTTTGTTTTGTTGGAAAACCTAAATTTACAGCTTTCCCTCTGACTGTTACAAAGTGCTGACACTGGAGACTCCTTCCAAAAATACTCACAGAAAACTACATATCAACAGTCCCATTTTTTTTTTTTATTAATATATGTGAAGCATCTGCCATACAAGTCCCTGTGTAATCTGTTACTATAAAAAGAAAATGAATTAGAAAGGGTGCATTAATATAAACCTGTGATTTGAATTACAACCTGCTCTACTACTGAGCCGTGCTGTTCTAGAAAATTAACTAACACCTTCTGACCAATGAGGAATTCAACATGTGTATAATGAATATGTGGTGTAAGCTGTTAGTAGCTTGCTGTTACATGTGTTATTACATTGTGAATGTGCTAGTACTCTTTAGTAATAGACACGATACTAAGTGTGCCAGCTTGAAATTAATGTGTTGTTCATTCAACGTGTGTTTGGGCTACAGGGTAGAGACCTACTGGAACAATTAAAAGCTCTGCCGAAAAGAAACGTGTCTGTGAGAGCTGTGAGCAGCATCCCTTCTGTGGCGACCAATTCGACAGACCTGGATGTGCTGAGAGAAAATGGTCATGAAGTGCATATGCTGATTACTACATTCACATATGGCTTTGCATTGTGTCTGTAATGAAGCTTTACATTCTCACTGCTTCTTTTTATAGGAGTGCAGGTCAGACGTATTAACTTTGGCAAATTGACTCGAGGAATTCTTCACAGTAAGTTCTGGATTGTGGACAGGAGACATATCTACATCGGCAGTGCCAACATGGACTGGAGAGCATTAACACAGGTATAGAAGACAGACCATAGTATCAGTTGTGTATTTGGGGACATGTTTAAAGCCAACTAACCTGATGTATTTTATTTTTTATTTTTTATCTCTTTTTAATTGAAGGTGAAGGAGCTTGGAGTCGTGATTTACAACTGCACCAGTCTGGCCACAGACCTCCATAAGATCTACCAATCCTACTGGGTTATGGGTCACAAAAATGCTACGATCCCAGTTCCCTGGCCCTCTTCTTACGACACATCCATTAATAAAGACCAGCCTCTTCGTGTGAACCTTAGCGATGTGCCCAGTAGAGTTTACATTGCGGTAATATTCTGATTTTTTTTTTGTCTAGATAAAAACTGTGTTGGCTTGGCTGCTTAGAAGCAGAGTAAGTACTCTTGGTGTCCAGAGTAATGCATTACTTGGTTACTGAAGTAATAATTAAGGATGGTCACTGATATTCAGATATTTGAATATCTAAATTCATCTTAGCATTCATTCATTTATTTAATGCTGAATAAAATAAAATAAGTTGTGCATTATTGTGCAATTTATAGTTTGTCTGAGAGTGTGATCACAAAGAATGTCAGGCAGCTGATTATTGCAGCTCACATTGAGCAATGTGGCAACTACTAAGCATAATATTGTCTCATGATAATATTACCAAACAGTGTAGTGCTAGATAAACAGGACCACAGTTATAACCAAGGCAGGGTTATAACTGTCCTGCGACAGTTCTGTGGGTAGAAACACTTTGTTGATAAGAGTAGTCATTTTTGTGTATTCTAGCTTAGATCTAGCTTCACAATTTTGTATACAGATGTTTTTTTTTTATTATGCTAATATAAAATATTTTCATATTTTACACACACACTCGCCGTCTACTTTAATAGGAACACCTATACACCTGCTCATTTATGCAGTTATCCAATTATTCGATTATATATTATAAATATATATCATTCAATTCTATATTATAAAATCGAACATCAGAATGGGGAAAAAGTGTGATCTTAGTGACTTTGATCGTGGCATGGTGGTTGGTACCAGATTGTCTGGCTTGAGTATTTAATAAACTGCTGATCTCCTGGGATTTTCACACACAACAGGCTCTAGAGTTTACACAGAATGGTGCAAAAAACAAAAAACATTGAGTGAGCAATAGTTCTGTGGGTGTAAATGCCTTGTTGATGAGAGAGGTCAGAGGAAAATGGCCAGATTGGTTCGAGCTGCCAGGAAGGATACAGTAACTCATATAATTACTCTTTACAACTGTGGTGAGCAGAAAAGCATCTCAGCATGCACAAAACATCAAACCTTGAGGTGGATGAGCTACAACAACAGACACATCAGGTTCCACTCCTGTCAGAGAACAACAGGAATCTGAGGCTATCATGGCACTGAAACTGGACAATTGAAGACTAGAAAAAAGACGAGATGATTTTTTTTTTCTCTCTAATCTTCAACTGCCCAGTTTCTGTGAATCAGTGGCAAGGTGACAAGGAAAAATTCCCTGAGATGACATGAGGACATGAGGAAGAAACCCTGAGAGGAACTAGACTCAAAAGGGAACCCATCCTCTTCTGGGTGAAATCCCCAGAGCCACTTTCTAACATCTAGTGGAAAGTCTTCACAGAAGAGTGGAGATTATTAATACAGAAAAGAGGGGACTAAATCTGGAATGGGCTGAAACACATTTAAAGCCTGAAACACATTTGACATCAACTATTTAAAATTTTGGCCAAGCAGGAAACATTAAAATATAAAAAATATTGTTGTTGTATTGTTGTATTATTAAAATGTTGTTGTGTATTGTGGCCTGTATTTGCTCTCCTCTTATGAAAATTTGTTCTTCCCCTAAACTCAGAATTCCCCTCCTGCCTTCTGTCCGGACTCGCGCACCAAAGACCTGGATGCAGTTTTGTCCGTGGTCAGCCAGGCAGAGCAGTTCATTCATGTGGCAGTTATGGAATATTTTCCTGCCTCCAAGTTTTACTACAATCACAGGTAAACCTTGATTAAACTTGAATGGATCCTGTTTTTTTTTTTTTTTTTTTAAGGACTGCATGCTTGTTTTTGTTTAGGTACTGGCCAGTTATTGAAAATGCACTAATACGGTCAGTGTTTGAGAGGAACGTTACAGTGCGTCTCCTGATCAGCTGTGGCCGTGACAGTGACTCCTCCGTACTCCCCTTCCTCAAGTCCCTCAATGCCCTCAATTCAGCACCTGACAACATCAGGATAGAAGTGGTAAGATCAACAGGAATTTTGGCGGAGTCTCTAAAGCTTTCTATCACTTCAGCTATAGCAGATTCACAGTAAATCACAGTATATCATATATATCATATATCCAGAATCCAGTATATCATATATTTAAAATCCTAATGATTTTTCAGCTCTATTTTGGGCTGCAGTCAATTTGAATGCTATATTTTCACATTCCACAGAGACTCTACATTGTTCCAGTGGGTAACGAGACTAACATTCCCTATACAAGAGTAAATCACAACAAATATATGGTTACAGATAACGTGGCATACATAGGTGAGTTATGGACTACCAAGATGTTTAATTTAGTTTAAGTTTTGCAATGTTAATCACAAAGACAAAAAAGTCAAAACAGTACAGCAGCAATATTTTTCTCATTTTTTATATCAACATAAGGAATTATAATTTATATTACATAATCTGTATACTATCCTCACTAAACGTATGCATTGTTGTATTTTACAAATCTAGAGATTGAACAGGTTTCTGTTTCACAGGTACCTCTAACTGGTCTGCTGACTACTTCAACACCACTGCTGGTGTCGGGTTGGTGGTTTCCCAAGATGTTTTGCATTCTCCCTCACCTGGAGACACGTTACTGGGGCAGCTGAGTGCTGTGTTTGACCGAGACTGGGGCTCCAAATTTGCAGTGCCACTAGAAAAACTGGGCCACAACCCTGACTGTGCTTTTTCTAAAGCATAAATGGACAGTATCAATTCACACAGTATAAAGAGGTTTTATTACACAAGCTGAAATGAAATGTAATGCAAAATTGAAATGCTGCACATTATATAATGCTTGTCCATGAGTTACATGCTATGGGGTAATTAACTTTCTGTGATCAGCATTATAATAACAGTCCTTTTCACTCTAGTAAGAAAGGATGGGGAGAGAACTGACACACAGTTAAGCATCAAAGTGAACAGGCTTAATAGCAGCCTGGATTGAACAAAGCAATAGACATTTATAGAGAAAAGAAAATAAATGAAGATTGCGATACATGTAACCTGGAAAATAATAAATATCACTGCTGTCAAAATTTAAAACCAGTGGTTCTCAAAGTGGGGTCCGTGAAGCAGAGTCAGGGGGACTGTGATTTTTTTTTTTTTTTTTTTTTTTTTTTTTTTTATAAAATATAGTGGTAGAAATCAAACCCCACCATTATCAAAGCTGCTGTAGTATTTATTATTCAGTTCTTATATTCATCTATTTGACTAGTCACTTGTCGTCTTGGACTTAATATGCTCTGTCTGTAAAAAGATCATCTATTAAAAAACAAAACAAAACCAAAAAAAACTCAGTGCCTCCAATAATTAGCCAGAATATTACTGTTTCATTCATTCATCTCCTGTAAGCACTTTGTGGATCCGGCACCCGGGAACACTTAGCACAAAGTTCTCTCTCTCTCTCTTTCTCTCTCTCTATCACACTCTCTCACTCACTCATTCACTCACTCTCTTTCTCACTCATTCACTCTCTTTCTCACTCATTCACTCACTCTCCTTCTCACTCACTCATTCACTCTCTCTCCTCTCTCTCACTCACTCACTCACTCATTCACTCTCTCTCCTCTCTCTCACTCACTCACTCATTCACTCTCTTTCTCACTCACTCATTCACTCTCTCTCTTTCTCACTCATTCACTCTCTCTCTTTCTCACTCATTCACTCTCTCTCTTTCTCACTCATTCACTCACTCTCTTTCTCACTCACTCGTTCACTCTCTGTTTCCTCTCTCTCACTCACTCACTCATTCACTCTAGTTTTCAGTTAAAGAGGTGCCTGACTGCAGAAAATCTTCAGAGCTCTTATTTACTCGTGGTTTTTTTCCCCAAAAACTTCTGGAGGTCGCCTGCAGGGGGCGGTAATGATTTTATTACCCAATCCCTGGCGAGAAACGTTTAAGGGGCGGGGCTTGCAGCGGAAGTGTAGAAGCGACGTGTGCTTTCAGTGGAGCTGTTCGGCTTTGAGTGAGCTGCTCCATTTGTAAGGAACACCATGGTACTGTTAGAAAACGACGCGGTAAGAAGAATTTGAATGATATTTTATGGTTAATTTAGTGTTAAATTATGATTCTGATGATAAACACTTTAAAGAAAACAATGCAGTGTGCAGGTAAAGCTCAGCTGAGTTAGCAGTGAGCTAGCTACCTCAGCGGTTTGGCTGCTTAGCGTTAAAGTGGCTAGTTCCAGTGTTTCAGCTCAGGAAAAATACTTCTTTATTTATCAGATACAGAGACGCAGAGACACAGGTCAGAGCTTTAGACCTTCTGGACCGAAAATATTAACGTCTGTACCAATAATCTGACTCGTAGCTAGGTTACAAGTTGATAACTTGTAAACTGAGTTCATGTACTGGAGTAACAGAGTGCAGAGGTGCTTTTCTTTGCCTTGTGTTTGAGATGAATCCGCTAAATAATGTCTTAATAAATTAAACTTGAGCTATGATGATAAATAAACTCATTTTGTTTGACAAGCAGTTCCAGCCAGCTGTTGTCTTTCTTTCTGTATGATTTTAAGGAAACTTGTTTATATATATAGTTTTTGTTTCTTAGGAAAATATATATGAAATTATAATTTCCATTAAATCTTTACATTGTTAGTGTTTGTGACATTCAGAGGCAGTGCAGTGAGCCAGGGAAAAAAAAAAAGTCAGTGTAGTGTTGCTTAGGCAAAACCAGAGAGTTGTTTTGTGTAGATTTGGTCAGCAATGCCGTGTTGTGGTGTGTGTATATGTGTGTGTGGTAAAGTTCTGAAGTTGCTAGGAGTTGAATCAGAGGTAACAGTGTACTGTGTGTAGAACAGCAGCAGGTCACACAGCTGAAGGGTTTTCAATCCCGCTCGGTGTGCTGAGAAACAGCTCGCTGTGCTGAGAGTACAGAGGAGGAGCTGTGAAGGGTTTGAGGAGTTGCAGCTGGGAACAAATGGGATTTAAAAAAAACCTTGATCATGTATCTGTTCATTTTTTTTAACCAGTAATAGATGAAAATTCATTTTAATCACTATTTTGAAAAGTCATCGGTGAGGTAACCCAAAATGGCAAAACATTTAATCTTTTAATGGTCTTAATAACAAATCATTGGTCAGAAAATTAGCAAGAATTAAACACTTACATAAAGGAAGTTAGTATGGGAAGCTTTTCCTTTGATTTCTTTAAATGTTTAAACTTTGTGGCCCTTGATGAGCTCCATCATGTGTGGCAGATAAACAAAATGATGATTAATCTTTTTAAGAAAAAAAAAAAAATAATCCCAGAAGATAGTTTTGGCATATTTTGTACACCCAGACGTGTGTTAGTTTGAATTTTACATCAAGCATTTTAACATGTTTTTATCTTTGCGTACAAGAAGACTGTATAAGTGAATTACCCTGTTTCTGCTGCAAAGTAAACCAGTAAGTGGTGGCACAGGAGCTCTCGGGAGTGCATTTGAGTAATTCTTGCTCATTTTCTGACCAATGATTTGTTGTTAAGACCATCAAAAGATTAATAGTTGCCATTTTGGGCTTGGTCCATTTTTTTTTGTGCCCAGGAGTGTACATCATGACTGTTCTAATCCTAATCTGGACCAAATAATCTGTGAATTGCTGTAGATTAGTGTGCGTACACACAGGGCAACTAATGTGTGTGTTTCAGTTTGGCAGCTGAGTTGTATAGCATATGGGGCATTATTTGCTATGACTTGGCTTTATTCTGATGCTTTGTCTCTTGGCTCTCCTGCAGTTTCTCACTGAACTCACACGCCTCTTCCAGAAGTGCAGGACCAGCGGCAGTGTGCTGATCACCTTAAAGAAATGTAAGTGCTAAACACTGGCATGTTTTTCCTTGGTCCTCTCATCTCCAGGCCTGATCTGAAGAAGGTGCTGTATGATGGATATGTCAGGGTGAATGTGGGCCGAATATCACAACTGAAATGATGCAAAAACTGTTAAGAAGAGGCGCAGAGAGGTTAGGGTTACACACACTCCTTAACACAATGTAGGCAATTTGAGGCACTTTAGTGTAGCCAGTCCACCTGCCAGCGTGTTTTTAGAAGGAAGGAGGAAACCCACACAGACACGGGAACAACATGCACAGACATGAAGCCAAACTCTGGGCTGAACCAGAGACTATATTTATATTGCATATAGAAAAGAAGATATGAGCTTCTCAGCTGATTTGTTTTCCCACTGTTAATAATTTAATATGTATACTGTTGTATTATTTTTGATACTTGTAATAATGAAGCAATATCTGTGAAACCTAACACACTAAATTTTTTGTCTTTTTTTATGTCCTAAAGGTATGCAAACATTTGCTCTCAAATATATAGTCTGTGAGATATCCATTAGTGTTCAGGCCATTTGGGAATCAGTCATCATTCAGACTGTATTCTTATGTTCCTTTCAGAATGAACCATTTTTAGTGCACAGATCAAATCCTCAGTAAGCAAATATAATCATCAGACTTTTCCATCTGTTTATTTTCAGACGATGGGAGGACGAAGCCGGTGCCGAGGAAAGGCCATCCGGAGACATTTGAACCAGCTGACAATAAATGTCTCATCAGAGCATCAGATGGCAAGAAGAAGATTAGCACAGTGGTGAGTTTAACTGAGGTTTAAACCCTAAATCAGTGCATGTTAATGAGCTAAAGTGGGAAAGAGATGGGAAAGGGAACTGTGTGTGTGTGTGTGTGTGTGTGTGTGTGTGTGTGTGTGTGTGTGTGTGTGTGTGTGTGTGTGTGTGTGTGTGTGCGTGCGTGTGCGCGTGCGTGCATGCATGCATGCTTATGTAAGATTGAATGGTCGCTGGATATTGTTGACTTATTTAACATGCATTAGCAATAAAAGCTCCTTCTGATTTAAGACCTGTCTCTTTACGTTTTGCAGGTCAGCACTAAAGAAGTAATAAAATTTCAGATGGTAGGTATTTCCTCATGTTTCCCTTTACTTTGCTTCCATGTTAAGAGAATTGATTGGGTTCTGGTGCTTGATGGTGTAAGGAAAAAAATACAGATCTAAGAATTATAGTGTTTATGTGGTAATGACAACTAAATTCCAACAAAATCTGTAGCATATTTCACACAATATACAAAATGCAAAAAATATTTTTAATTCTTTTTCTTTATTTCATCACTTAGGAAGCCTTTTATGTATCAATATCAAGCATCAATTTCTTTTTCTCCTTTTCCTTAATGGAAGCAAAGCACACTTGTAGGATGTGGGTTGTAGTACATTTTATCGACTGCACGTACAACAGGATTTTTTTAAACAGTTTTGAGTATTGCATTTGAACACACACAAATCAAATCAAGCAGACTAATATGTCTTTACAACATGAAACCACGTGTAATACATAACGTTAATCAGACTCTTTTTTGGCTCAGGCGTACTCCAATTTATTGAGAGCACACATGGATGGCTTGAAGAAGAAAGACAAGAAGAGTAAAAGTAAGAAGACTAAAGCTACACAGTGATTAAAAATACCAAGGAGAGAGAGAGAGAGAGAGAGAGAGGAGCTGTTTATTTAGCAAGACCACCTTCAGTGACATCCAATACTCACCTGTGCCGACCTCAACAGCTTTTCCTTCATGCTGGGGGTGGGTGGCACTCTAGCAACCGAAGGAGTGGAGGCCATTTTCTCTGCCCGAATATTATCTTGACATCTTCCCTGTTCAAAACTGGTCAAGATTTTGCTACAGTCATCGGGTATAATTTGGTGGTGCCATATGATGTTGCTGTCTTTGATTACAAACCATTTTTTTTCCCCTCAATTTTTAAATGCGTCTTAAAAGCTCACCTAGCCTCTGCTCCTCATGTTGGAAGTTCACCACAAATGTCCAGGATTTAAATCCTCCAGTGTACAGATTTGTTTTTGACTTCAGAGGAGTATATACATTTTTATTCTGAAAGATACTTCTATGTTTATTACTAGAGTCATCCATAATTAATTTGTCCCAATCAATATTTGTGCCTTTGACACATTTTTTTCCTCCCTTCCATGCATTTTTGGTACAAACCCAAAATGGACTTCTAGGTTTACAGTTATTGTTTCACTTGTTGGCCCAAACAATGCAATGAGCAAATATCACAATGTTTAGAAGAGCTGTTAACTTATTTTGAGTCCGAAATAAAAAATGTCCCAGGCTTTTTCTGTGTAATACTTGTCAGGTAATTTACCCTTCGTTAGGGCCTTTTTTGAGTTGTTTAACTTGTTTTGCTGTTAATGGCATGGACCAGAACAGACTTTCTTATTTGTGATTCAAAGAAACGTTATGCAATGTAAAAATCAGTAAATTACAACACTATGTACACAACTAACTAACATAAAACAAAGCTAAAGCTGAAGTTTTAAAGTGCTGTGTTCCTCTTGTCGGGCCGCTCTCTGCTTGAGCCGGCTGTGTTGCTTCGTTTGGCTTCCTCTTCCTCCTCCGTGTAACCCTGTCGCATCAGCTGAGTCACGTACTGGAACAGAGTCTGGAAATCAAATCCAAGAAAATATGACATCTAAACCTAGTGCATATTCTTCTGTTCAGTGGTAATAAAAATCATTTCTATCTTTACATGATGTTCAGAATCACTGAGACTGTAGATGTACATTCAGGTCCAGATATCTTTGGACACTGACATTGTTACTTTAGCTGTCTACCACAGTTCACCTGGCATGTAAATTCCCTCAAATTAAAGCTGAAAGTCTGCACTTTGAGCTCATATTCTTTTAACTTCGACTCCTATAAACTGTAGTGGACAGCTAAAAGAACAACTTTGTCAATGTCCAAATATGGATCTGCCTGTACATCTACAGGCTCAGTCACACAAAATGCAAAACTCTCTTGGTTTTTCCCTGAACCTTAATATTATGGGCTGTTTTGTGTAGAACCAAAATCAAGTTTTAGTTCCAGACTGTAATATTACAAAGGGGAGAAATATTTATACAAGGCACTGTAGAGCACAGGGTTTGTCACAAACAGCATACTGTTTTCATAAGTAGAAGGCTACTACAGTGTAGTAACAGCTAACCGCTGTTGACACATGATTTTATGATGTGTGTTTGATAGTATGCATATTATGTGGGCTTGGGCAATAATACAAATTCAACATAAGTAAAAAGAGCCTGGAGCAATAAACCTTTCCGGTGTCATATAAATCTCTTCATTTGTTCTCCAAAGTTAATTTGCTTCAATCCTTTGACAGCTCAGGACAGTACTGGAAACCTGGCTCATGGTTGCTTCTGCTTAGGTGTGAAACAGTTTGTAGAGATTACAAACACTAATTTCAGAGAAGGCTTCTGCAAGTGTTGATATGCAAAAAGCATCTCGCTTCATTAAGAAAGTTATTAGCAAGTCCATTAATATTAATAAACTTTAGGGTCTGTTATTATGAATATTAATAATTTGTGGGGCAGTGCCAAGGAAAACAAGTGACAGAAAAGGCACTCTTCTATGGCGGACAATAAGAGACAGTAAATAAAATAAAACATAAGAAATACAATTTGCATTTTCTTATTTTTTAATTTATTTATGCACATACTTGTTTCTTTCTCCAGTTTGCTAATGAGGAGGGTGACCATAACCGTAAATCTAACAAGCTGTTGCTATCTGGCAAGGCAGACCAGATGCAACATGGTAAAAAAAAAAATCCACATTTAAAATACTGAAAAAAAGAGGAAGAGACAGCAGCTACCGTTGAGGCATTATGACCATCTACTTGCTCCTGCTGTAAGCTGTAAGTATTTAATGCAGAAGCAATAAAGTAACCAGTAAGACCCTATAGAAGGCATTGCTTTATATGGACAATGCCTCCCAGAAAACGATCCTTTCAGGCCCTTCTACCCTTCACTGATTACAACCTTAGTGCTGTGACTGGACAGTGACTGCATATCAGTGTGGCAGTTCAGTGCACTGATGAAAGTGAAATTTAGTGCAACTGGGAATTACATTCTTCTTGTACTTATAAACCAATTCTGTGCTAAGTATATTTTACTGAAGAGATAAAGCAATGTAAGAGTAATGGAAGAGTTCTTTTCAGCATGCCAGGTTATCTCCTGGCACAAATGAAAACAGTGTACAAATGAAAATCTGTGTAATGCATTTCACGCTTTCCAATCAGTGCAAATGCTTTTCTATTTAACACAAAATCTTCTCCATATAGACAGCTGACATTTTTTTTCTCCCCAGTTATCCATGAATTTCATAGTTATGATTTTAAAAAAGTTTTTTTCCTCACAGTGTCTAGAAAGGCATCTGGTATGACTTTAGCCTTCAGGATACATAGCCTGCTGTTGTGCTGCATGGTTTCTCAGTGAAGTGCAATACTACAAATACAACGTGACACCCCATCCCCTTTCCTGTGTGTGAGTAAGGGGGATGATGTATTGCCATTTTTCCCCCACTAGGAGCATGGAACTCGACACTTGATCGAACCAAAAATCCTATATATCCTATATCAAACTGACCCCAAGATCAAAAAAACTTTTCAGCATGATCTCTTGTTCCTGTTCTCAAAATTCAAAAGACATTAGGCTACTGTATGAATTTACACTCTATGGCTAAGTGTGGCCATAAGTGACGCCCGACTACCACACCCGTATGTCTTTTTCAAACATCCCATTCCAGCTTTAGTGCCCCTTTGAATTATAATAACCACTCCACTCTTCTGGGAAAGGTTTCCACTAGATTTTGGAGCACGTGGCTGTGGGGATTTGTGATCATTCAGCCACAAGAGCATTAGTGAATTCAGGCACTGATGGTGGGTGAGGAAACCTGGGGTGCAGTCAACGTTCCAGTTCATCCCAAAGGTGTTCAGTGGGGTTGAGGTCAGGGCTCTGTGCAGGCCACTCGAGTTCTTTCACACCAACCTTGGTAAACCAAGTGTTTCTGGAGCTCTTTTTGTGCACAGGGGCCTTGTCATGCTGGAACATGTTTGGGCCTCTTAGTTCCAGTGAAGGGAAATCTTAATGCTCCAGCATACAAAGACATCCTATACAATTATGTGCTTCCAAATTTGTGGCAACTGTTTGGCGAAGGCCCACATTTGGGTGTGATGGTCAGATGTCTACAAACATTTGGCTTTATAGTGTATTGTGTACTCATTGTGGTTTTGACCTGGCTGGTAATCAAACACATTAGTTTCTTTATGATTAACCAATAGACTGTAAGTATATCTCCTTAGCACGTTACAGAAAGAAATGCATAAATTAATAAATGCATAAATAAATAAATCAATGCAAAATTAAAGGAAGGAAAAAACCTATTCAGTGATTCATTTTTGTATCTTATTTTCCTCCACAGTACATTAGGAAGAGTTCTAGCAAGAACATTTTTGCTATGAAAAATATTTGGATAAATTTCTTGAACGTTCCGTTTCAACATTAGCTCTGAATTAAGTTGCTCATTCACTTATCAGATAACTTCATGGACTTCTTTATATGCTCTCACCTTCCATGCCTTCTCTAGCTCAGGGGTCCATTTGTCTTTCAGAATTGGCCGGACTGCGCAGATGAACTCTGTTCCTACATACTGGAAATACAAACCACACTTAATCCATTCAGGCAATACTTAAAAGATTAAAAAGCCTAGTCTCATTGATACTTTGATAGAGGAAACTCTTAGTGAAAGTGGGACACCTGCTGGTCATAGACAGTGGTGCAGGAGTCAATTTTATTCTCACCCCGTAGTATTTAGGAGGTGCGGAGTAGCGGTAGTGGCTTCTCCCAAGCTCAACAGCCAGTGAGTCCAGCCGCTCTAACTGATCAAGCCTGGCCACACTCTTCTCAATGAAAGACATCACTCTGTTCAAAAAAGACAAAACAAAATACAACTCATTGGCACTGTGCACTGTGTTTCAAATGATACTCCACAGCACAGGTTACCAACCCTGGTCCTGGACTACCCCCTGTCCTTCACATTGTAGTGTTTTCCCTCCTCTAACAAACCCACTTTAAGTCAGGAATGGCTGCTAATTAGCTGATTAGTTGAATCAGCTGTGTTCGAGCAGGGAAATGCTAAAAAATATTAAAATGTGCAGGACTGAGATACTCCAGGACCAGGGTTGGGAGTCTGTGCCCCACAGTGTTAGTATTTTGCTATTTTTCTAAACACACTCCATTTCGTTCGGTCACCCCTGAGTCTAAGCCCCTCATTGCACTTATATATGTTATTAAAGGTTTTTAGGGGAATTGATTTTTTAATTTAAGTGGTCAAATTTCAAAAACCGCTGCTATGACACTTTTGCCACATTCTTTTCTAGTCAGAGCCAGGGGGAAATGAAAGCTCCATTTGAAATAAGTTATTAGTAATGTGGCAGGCAAGTGCTATTATGCCATAAAATACTCTGTAAGAGTCTATCATGTTCCTGTATGCAATTCTGTTATTATCCTGGGGATGAAAATGAAATTGTGTATTATTATATGGGCTCACCTGGACCCCAGCACTAGGAGGGGTCAAAATGGAGTTGGCTGAATGAAGAAACCCAATTTATTGAAAAGCGAAGGGGAAAAGGCCTTAGGCTAATACATATGATGTGACACAGTCACAGTCTTGTTGATGATGCAATGAGCAGGTTAAACTGTGACTGGACTGGAAACAGAGCTAGCACCTTAGCAACCCTGCTTGTCTGTGTGCACACTGGAGTGTTTCTGCCTAATTATTGAGACACAAATAACAGGTATAATAGCCACATTCACTGTTGGCTGTGTGGTATTTTCACGCAATGTCCATGAGTGAGGTTGAAGAGCCACTTGTCACTTGTCTGAGCGCATAGAGATCCTACTCTTTCTCCTCTCAGCAGCACCAGTAGGACACATGATTTAAGTGGCTGTTAAGAATGCAACTAAGTGGCGCAATGCGCTGCTGATGGACAGGAGACAGAACCGCTTGCATTAGTAGCCATTTGGCCTGTAGGTTTTATTTTTTTAAGCTATTTCCCTTTTAATAGTGAATCATCAGCCACTAACTGTTACTGTTCATTTCAAATCATTTGCTCAGATACCATCTCTACATTGTTATAAGCAGTCGACTGATGTGAAATGGAATTCTGACAGTCTGTATGCACCACACTGAGTACAAGACACAACAGAGATAAAAGTCTAATGACAGGTTCCTCATGCCTGTTATTTAGAGCCATTTGCCATCCTGTGGAGTTCTGGAAATTGTCTCAGTGTCTCTGGTGTGCAGATGGAGTCCATTAGAGGTCATTTCTGTGACACTAACCTGTAATAGGTTACAGAGTATTTCCGACCTACGAAGAAATTGCATTTCATTTAAGGACTCTATTAGCATTTGAAAACATTATAAGACTATTATATGTAGGGGTTCTGGGATATGCCAGACAGCCATGTTCTAGTTTCCCACACTACAGATCTACCAATTATGTTATATTATATATTATATTATTACCATATATTACATTATCGTGTCATTCATTATACAATCATTATACAATGTTTAGTTCTTTCAGTGTATCTCTGTATTAATATGTATTTAAATACAGTGGATATAAAAAGGCTACACACCCCTTTTAAAATTGCAGGTTTCTGTCATGCAAAAAATTAAACCAAGATTAATGACGGCAGATCTTTTTCTACCTTTACTGTGATATTACAAACAACAACAAGTAAAAAACAAATAGAAACATTTTAGGGGAAAAAAGAAAAGGAAAAAAACTTACAATAACACAATAGGGGTGTTCAGTGTTTCTATATCCACTGTGTGTGTCCTTTACAGACAGACCTCACTATCTGCCTGTGGCATACAAAACCATACCATAGTGTGGCAATCCAGAATAATTTACATGATTAAGTCTTATAGGAATCAACCATGAACAAAAACATCACAGATGACTGAAGGCAACTCTGTGATTTAGTGCCATTGCATATGAACTCCTATATATAAATGAAGACATTCCATAGGTAAAACTTTGTCAACAAACTTTGTCATTGTGCTAGGGCAGTGGACACGTTTCTGACCTAGTGACTGGAAGGTTGCGAGTTCAAGCCACTGGGCTCTGAAATCTGCTCAACTATAGCTTTGGATAGACTTTTGCTTCACCTGGAAGTTGTTTTGGATAAAAAAAGTACCTGTCTAGTGAATAAATGCTCATTTGAAAGATGATTTTCTAAGTGTGTGTCACACATACAGTAGAACCTACTATATGAAACTGAGCTGAATAAAGTATCTGTGTTAAATTTACTCTTGTGTGGATTAGCTGCATTTCTCATAGCAAGCCCGTTCCCTGTTCCTCATTCTAGCAAGCCAGTTCTAATTGTTAATAATGAGTTACTTGGCAATGTTGTAAGAGTCCTGTAATATTTCACTGCTGGATTTTTGAACTACTGGAAGCTGGGAAGGGGAGAGTAGGCTAGAGGTTTCTTTCAAAGACAGCACTGACCGGAGACCGTGGGCTCGTAGCTCCTTGCTAGTGCGTAACCTTTCCAAGTCCTCCACATCACGGAACAGGAAGAAGACATCTTTGCACTCCGGATGAGTCTCGAACAACCTGTTGCCAAGACAACAAAACAGATACCAGGAACACGTATGACATATGAGGTGGCACTGGACCTCAGTGACCCCTCTCACTTACAGTGAGGGGAAATAATTATTTGGACATTTTTGTTTTTTAATATTCTTCCAGTCATCATATCATGTCTTTTAACATTGTACTTAAATGTGAACAAAAAAGTATGTAGTTATAAGCATTTATAAACCAAGATATTTTTAAAAAACACAATTGATAGGGAAAATCAGACACTATATTGAAATTATATATACAGTATATAAAGGTTACATGAAAATTCCAGAATAAGAAAGTTACAAGAAAGTTCTAGATATAAAAGCTGCAAAAAATGCAAATTGTACCTGGTGTTATTATAAAAGCCATTGGTCAGGAAGATTTCACATAACAAATAGCAATCATGATGAAGGTAAAGGAACTTCCTAAAGTTCTCAGGGACAACATTATTAAACAACACTTGAATGGAAGATGCTACAGAGCCATAGCAAAGACTTTAAACATCCTTGCCAGTATGACTGGTTTGATAATATGCAGGTGGAAAATTCACAGAACCACAACTGATCGTCTCTGGTCAGGTGCATGCTAATGATAAAGATGGTAAGAGAAAAACCAACAGTCACTCAAAAAGAGTTGCAGGATGACCTGAAAGCAGCATGAACAACAGTTACACAGATATCAATAAGCAATGAACTGCACAGCAATCTTCTCCATTCATACACCCCACACAAAACTCACACAGAGACACAGAGATGTGCATTTAAAGAACTAATTTGGAACAATGTCCTCTGGTCAGATGAAACACAAATACTAAACTCTTTGGCAATAATTCAGCTTGTCATGTTTGGAGAAAGAAGGGTTGCGAGTATGCCCCCAAGAACATCATACCCACAGTGAAGTACAGAGGTAGGAGCATCATATGGGGCAGAGTCTGTGCAGATGGTACTGGAGCATTCACCTTGTTGAAGGAAACATGGAATGGAGCGATGTACTGGGACATATGGAGGTCATATTGTTTACAAATCTCAACATGTTTTTGATCATTATTGAGGTGCAGACATTTGCATATTAGGCAAAATGTTAGTGTAAAGAGCTAAATGGTCCAAAAGGCAACTGCTTAGGGCGTAAGAAAACAAAGCATTGTTAAACAGAAGTTTCACTGTACCCCTTATTTTACAAAAGATATGTATGTTTTTGCACTTAAAAACAAGAGTAGTGCCACTGAAAATTTATGGCGGATTTTGAAATTGTGAGTCCATCAGACGGACACTCGTACCCTTGAGCAATTGAAGAAAATTTGCCAAGAGGAATGGGCCAAACTTCAACCACTATGCTGCAAAAAGCTAATTACTTCTTAGCAGATGTCTCGAAGCTGTAACTGGCAACAACAGCTTTGCAGCAAAGTACTAATGTTGGTAATTTGTGGTGTCTGAATACTTTTTTCCCCCTATCATCTTTGATTTTTTTTCCTGTTTTTGCTTGCATTATTTGTCTGCATAGATGTGTTAGACATCAGCTGCTGTGCTTTGAATTTATACAGCCCTTACACTGGCTCTTTATACACTATTTTGGAAGTATTGTGTGTACTACTGAGTGAACTACTGAGTGTTATTGCCAATGATTCTACACAGACAACACAGAAAAATTATTGGCCCTCTTCAGGAACATGAGCAACAATGAACAGCTCATGCAATGATATTTCGAGTTTCCGTGTATGAGGATGATGTACAGTTTTATTTTTGTTAAATGATACAGTACTGTTTAAAACATAAAACATTTTGTTAAGTAGTGCAATTTTATTTTTGCAAAACCGTAAGAAGTTAAATAAAATAGCAAATCCAAAACATCCATAAGAATATGCTAGTCCTGAATCATTTGGGGTGGGATGTTGGATCATCCTTCAAGAAGCATATCTTCCAGTTCTTTGAGGGATGAGGGAGGTGGATATCTGCTTTGTAGTCTCCAGAACGTCCCACAAAGATTTACTGATGTTTAAATTTGGTGACTGCGGAGGCCATGGAAGACCTTGTCCTGGTGTTTATCAAACCACTGGAATAATTGTACCAGTATGTATTGGGACATTATTATCCTGGAATCGCCTTGTTTACCAGCTGATAAATGACCATGTAAAGCAATCCAAATTAGATCTAATGATTTCATAATGGCTGTCCAGGCCATTATGAATCCCCCAGTGTACCCAACAGATGTCAGCAGACATTGTGCTCTGAAGGCATCCTTTGGCTTTTTCAAACATAAATCCATCCTGATGTTGGAATTATTTTGAAACTTGACTCATCAGACCTCAATACTTTCTCCATCGCTCAGGGGTTCATGTTTTGTGCTCCTCACACCACGTTCACAATTCTTTGCACACTGACATTTGATATGAAATGTTTCCAAATGGCAGCCTTGCTGTGAATTCCAGCTTTGTCATAGAGGAGCGCATTCAGTTCTGTGGTTGTTTTTATGTGTATTTTTAGGGCCCTTAGCAACTATCCTGTAAAGTGTCCCTGTCAGTGAGCTTCGACTGCAACCACTGTTCATCTTTGTTAATGCTGTTTGTCCATGTTTTCATATGCTGAAGACTTTTGAGACTGTTACCCTTGAAATATTAAATAAATTCCTGTTTTTGTGACTGATGAACCTGTAATTTGGGCACCAACTTCTTGGATCTCTCATTGGATCTCTCCAAAGTGCTAATCCTCAGGTCTCTTTTATAACTGATACACGCTTTTAGTTTGCAATCAACCTAATGTAGCTCACCTATGCTGCTGTGCTTGTAATTGTGATTTAGTCACTTTAAAGTCAGTGTCCTTTTTCATATGGCATTTATTAGTTATTCATCCCAATATTACTGAAAACAGCCAGATTTAATATTTGGTGAAGCCTCCCTTGAAGAGACTATGTCTTCTCCTGTAATGTTGAAGAACACTAGAAGAATGTTAGATTACTCCTTGATGCAAAACATTGCACACTTCTTTATATTCTTGCCCCACATTTTACAGCGAGTACGGGCGCTTACATTCCTTGTATGAACAGGACATCTCTCTTCTCTCTCTTTTTCCCGATGCAGATGATTGATTTTGGTCTGACACCCACACAAAATTTCAGTCGTTGTTCCAGTGATCAAAAACAAAAAAGATCTGGTTCACAAAAATTGGATTTGAGGGTTAGCTTATTAAAGTAAGTCAAGATTCACGTAAATACGGATTTATTAATTTCAGAAACAGGGTTTGGGCAAAATCAAGATAACTTACACAAAAGTAATCAATTACTTACTTAATTACTTACAATAATTACTAACTTATTCTCTGAAACAAACCTACAAAATGGCAGTTTAAATGGAGTGAAGTAGAGCTAGATGTCCATGCTGTAGCTATTTGGAAGCAAGTGGAGAATCCAATCATATGTGTAATCAGTGAAGAAAAAAAATGTCCTGTTTTTAATTTCTTTCTTTCATTTTTTTTTTCTTTTAAACATTTTACTGACAGAGATTCAACTGATTGTAATGATTTAAGCCAAATGGATAATAAAGAAGTATTAAAAATATAATCTTCAAAGAAAGCATAATATCTTCAGTGTACAGACATCTTTTTTTATTACTATGGTTATTGGCTAAATGTGACTGCAGTTGTATATTTTTTTTCCTTTTTTCAAGGATGACAAATATTCTTTGGGGATTTCACTAATCATGCCACATATGGTTTTGAGAAAAACTATTATTCAAAAATAAGAATGATTGTGACAAATGATGTTCAGTTGTAGAAAACTGAATTGTGTGTAATGTGTAAGTCTTTACTGCACATTCTCTTGAACAGTACCAATAATTCTGGAGCTGATAGGCCATACTCATGTTTATATATATAGAATTTTTATTTAAACATCTAGACCCAACTATGACCAAGGCCTCATTTGCAATGGATCCCTGCAGCAGCAACATCAACAACACTGATAGTTTTTGAAAATTATCTTACACACTCAGGTCCCTTAATAATATCTTAAAAAGACTCCAAGGGTTAGAGTCATATTACATTCGCCCAGAATATATTACACAGAGAATGGAAAATATAATTAAAAACTGCTATGATACAAAAGGGATTAATTTTTCAGAAAATTATATTTCAAACCATTTCTAATGTTGAATGTTCCCTAAAGGTATTGGGGAATTCTCTGCAGTCATGCTTAGTAATTAAACAGAAGTAAACAATACACAAAATACAGTGTCTCTCCATCTGCCTATTACATCAAACGTATTCGTAACATAACTGGCAAATCTAGCTATTAGAGAGAAATGTTAGCACAGAAAACATCAATCTCCATCAACATTAACAAGTGATTTTTTTTAAAAATGTGGAGCTCTAAGAACAGATGGAACTCTATGCCAGAAAACAGGCCCCCAAGACATTAAATTAGTGTGCATGCTTTTCTGAAGTCTTGCTGTTGCTGTGTTGCAGTTGGGATAAGCCTGAGATTTGGGATGGTGTCATCCAAAATCCTTTGGCATGGATGTAGAGGAAATGTAATTGCTTGGGAGGAAAACTGCTTAGGGGAAAACTTTGTATTTGGTGTTGGGAACAACTTGGCTTTGAGGTTCCAATGTTTTGAATCAGAGAGCAAGTCAGCTATAGCATTTAGGCTATCTGGAATATGCAAGACTCTGAGGATGCTCTACTGAATACCAAGCAAGATGACAAAGAAATGGCATAAGGATTAGAGAATGAAGAAGTTATTTTTCTGTCTATAACATCGGATAGGCTGACTCCAGAGTACAGCTATGATGAGAGTATGGCTCGCAGTGAGCGAGTTCAGCAGGCTGAGGACCTCTGTAAAAACCACTGAAACCAACAAAGAGCTCACAATGTTTAATCAAGTGGTAACAGAGGAGAAGCCAACACTAAAGTTACATAAGTCAGTCTTTGTTCAGTTTTGGAGCAAAGGGACTGATAGAGCAAGTGAACTATGAAATCAGGGTACATAGGTGGGGAAGAAGTTCGTGTTTGGGACATCAGGAAGTCGACAAAGTCAGAACTGAGGAAGCTTGAGGAAGGGAGGTTTGAAAGGAGGCAGTGTCTAGATGGATGCAAGGAATTCCAGAGAGGAACAGGATATGATGATGCAAAAAGAAACTAATGAAGCAGAGAGGTAGAGGAAATAAAGTAGACAATATCAGACTCAGAAGTCCCTAAAAGTAAGTGTCAGCATATAAGGGAAAATGAGAATAAAAAAGTGTGCTATGGGTGTTTAAGAAAGGTGTGGCAAAGAGTAGAAGTGGCAGATTGTGTACAGAATTGTAGAATGAAAGTAACCATGATGAAAAGTAGAGTGGATTTTTATTGTTCTAGATTTTCCCAATCACAGGGAATCTTTATAGATATCTGTACTTTAGGAAGGCAAGGAAAACCTAGGATGGAGCTTAAAGGGCTAAGAAACCAAGGTGTGGTTTCAAGACCCAGCAGCTGACCTGCTCTATCCATCAGTGGGAATCCAAATTTGTTTATATACGAGATCTAAGAATTCTAGTCAGGAATGAGCATACCGTGATAGATACCATGCTAATCATTACACTGTAGGTAAAAGAGACAAGTTTGTTATACTACTCAACAGTCAGTGGTTAATCAAAAATGGGAGCAGGAGCTTGTCTCAAAGAATTTATGGGTAACAGAACAGCAGAAGTAGATTAAAAAACATTACAGTTGTAGCACTATAAATATTTATTAGTTCATATATTTTCAAAAACACATGTTTAGAACAACACCAATTAACTTGGTGGGCCAGATGAACATGAAATGAATGCTGGCTTTACAGGCAGTTTTTTAAACTGTATTTATGAGTCATTGATTTCTTTCCAAATTAACCAGATAATACCATATCAAAGCACATTGGGGTTAGTTTGTACATACCAAAGTACGTGATGCCTGCAAGCCCCAGCTAGCTGGGCCAAACCAAAAAGTCAGTTTAGTATACCAATAACACATCAACAGCTCTGTTTAAAAGTGTTCATTTTGTTTATTTGGGTGTCAGACCAAGATGGCGGCGCGATCAGACGCAGCGGCTACTCCGGGTCCTAAAGACGGTGCTTTTATGTCTTTTAATCTCTCCTCTTCGTCTCCAAATAATCTCACTTTACCGCTAATTCATAAGGAAAAAACTTCAAAACACATCTATGATCGCCAAAGCCTTTTGGAAATTGGCAGTGCATACAAACACCAACTCTCGCCGGCAGCTACTAAGAAGCTTTGAGGCCTTTGTCTACTGCTGAAGCCTGACCTCGAAACTGCTGTCTCGTCCACTGTCGCTACCTGCACAAGGCGGCGTTGCAAGCGGTGTGAGAGAGGACGGAAACGCAGTAAGTGCGGAGGTATACGAGCTATGCTAAGGGCTAACCCCACAAGACCGGCTCTTCCAACACTTACGCTCTCAAATGTTCGCTTGCTGGAAAATGGACTTAATTCAACTCAGTCGGTCTACACAGCGAGAGACAAGGGATTGCTGGGTTTTTGTCTTCACTGAAACATGGCTAAACGACAACATCCCGGACTCCACCATTCAGCTGCACGGGCTAACCTGCTACCGAGCGGACAGAGATTCATCACTGTCTGGTAAGGCTCGCGGAGGAGGCTTGTGTGTGTATATCAACAAAGAATGGTGTAACAATGCTGTGGTAGTATCAAAACACTGTTCGTCGCTGGCGGAGTTTAGGTTTGTGAAGTGTTGACCGTTCTATCTGCCGAGGCAGATCACGGCTATCGTCATTGTTGCTGTGTACATTCCCCAGTGTGCAAACGCTAAAGACGCGCTTCGCGAACTGTACAGCGCTATCAGCGAGCAACAAACAAACAACCCTGACGGCTTTTTCATTATAGCTGGTGACTTCAACCACGCAAACCTAAAGACAGTTTTGCCGAAGTTCTACCAAAATGTGAACTTTGCAACAAGGTAAAACAACACACTGGACTTTGTTTATACAACAGAGAAAAACGCATACAAGGCTGACCCCCACCTCGGATACTCGGACCACATCTCTGTTATGCTAATTCCAGCATACAGACCACCTCTCAAACTTGCCGAACCGGTTCAAAAGCAGATCACAGTATGGCCAGACGATGCTACCTCAGCACTGCAGGACTGCTTTCAGGATACAGACTGGAACATGTTCAGAGAGGCAGCCACCTACAACAATCACACAGACTTACAAGAGTACACCGAAACAGTGACTGCGTACATCAAAAAGTGCATAGAAGATGTGACAGTCACCAAGACCATCACCACACAGGCCAACCAGAAGCCATGGATGACAGCTGAGGTTCGCGGGCTGCTAAAAATCCGAGATGAGGCATTCAGATCAGAAGATAAGCCAGCTCTCAAAACAGCAAGAGCCAATCTGTCTAATGGCATCAAGAAGGCAAAACATCAATATGCTCAAAAAATCAACAATAACTTCAGTGACAGTAAAGACACCCGGACCCTGTGGCAAGCCATTCAGACCATCACTGGCTACAAGCCCCTGCCACAGGCCAGTGACGGATGCACTCAACCACTTCTACTCACATTTTGAGATACAGAAAGACACACCTGCACAAAAACTACACACATCTCCAAACGACCAAGTGCTCTGTCTCTCTCCAGCCAATGTAAGAAAGACCTTGTCCAGGATCAACCCACATAAGGCTGCGGGCCCTGACAACATACCTGGCCGTGTACTAAGAGATTGTGCTGCACAGCTGACGGATGTCCTAACAGATATCTTCAACACCTCGCTGAGCCAGGCAGTCGTCCCCACATGTCTCAAATCCACCACCATAATTCCAGTACCAAAGAAGTCACCTGTGTCCTGCCTGAATGACTATCGTCCCATAGCACTGACCCCAATCATGATGAAGTGCTTTGAGAGGTTAGTCATGCACCACATCAAGTCTAGTCTCCCAAACACGATGGACCCATTCCAGTTTGCATACTGTCCAAACCGTTCCAATATGATGCAATATCCTCCACTCTCCACCTAGCTCTTACTCACCTGGAACAGAAAGACTCTTATGTTAGAATGCCGTTCATCCATTTCAGCTCAGCATTCAACACAATAATCCCTCAGCAGCTTATCGACAAACTAAACTTGCTTGGCCTCAACTTACCCCTCTGTAATTGGATCCTGGGCTTTTTAACTGAAAGACCTCAGTCAGTCTGTGTCGGCCAAACACCTCCAGCACTACCATACTGAGCACAGGTGCCCCACAGGGCTGTGCGCTCAGCCCGCTGCTCTTCACGCTGCTGACTCAAGACTGCACTGCCAAGTTCAGCTCCAACCACATCATCAAGTTTGCTGATGACACAACTGTGGTAGGCCTCATCAGAAACAACGATGAAACACACTACAGAGAGGAAGTGGCACAGCTGGCTGAATGGTGCGGTGTTAACAACCTGTCCCTCAATGTGAGTAAGTCAAAGGAGGTTGTGATGGACAGAAGAAACTCTGTTGACGACCCCCCACTGACCATCGACGGCTCGGCCCTGGAGAGAGTCAGCAGCACTAAATTCCTGGGAGTGCACATTACAGAGGATCTCACCTAGACCACCACCATCACGTCACTCAACAAGAAGGCCCAACAGCGCCTCCACTTTCTCCACGAGTTAAAAAGAGCAAGTCTCCATCCACCCATCCACTCCATCCACTGCAATTTCCATACCAGCTGCATCACTGTCTGGTATGGAAAATGCAGTGCTGCTGACCGCAAGACCCTACAGCGGACAGTGAACACAGCTGCAAAGATCATCGGTGCCCCTCCCCCCTCCATCCTGGACATTTTCCTTGCATGATGCTCTAGCAAGGCTACCAGCATCGTGAAGGACCCTACCCATCCCTCCCACAATCTCTTCCAGCTCCTGCCATCAGGTAGAAGGTACCGGAGTATCAAAGCTCGCTCTGTCGGATTGCTTAACAGCTTTTGCCCCCAGGCTGTGAGAGCCCTCAACTCCAATCTCCCTGTCCCCCTCTGAAACCTCATCCACAACCCTACCTCCTGAAACCATGAACACCTCATACCCTCCCCCCAACTCACGAAAAACTCACAATCTGTTAAGTGCAATTCTAAGTGTGCTACACACAGGTGAGTGGGCTATGTAGTAACACACTCTTTTCTCTGAATGTACACTGAACACTTTTTATAGACACTCTCTCACACAAAAGACTCAGTTTCATAATATATGTTTACTTGTGCATTGCACTACAAATCATCTTGCACTATGCAGTGCTTCCCCCAAAATATCTCTTTTGCACAATTTCATGTACAAAATACCTCTTTTGCACAATTTCATTTACAGTATCTATGTAAAGTTTTTATTAAGTATGTATAGTCGACTTAAATGTTTTTCTTATACCTCTATGTTCATATTTATGTTTAACTTGTATGTAGCACCGTGGTCCTGCGAGACACTACATTTCGTTCCACTATATGTCCACACATGTAGCAGAATGACAATAAAGCTCGACTTGACTTGTATTTTGCAAGTGTTCACCCCCTTGAACTTTTCCACATTTTGTAGTGATACAACCTGAAACCGAATTTAATTGAGACTATATGTAAAATTTTTATCTTCCTAATGAAGAAAGAAGTTGCATATCATTAGCATATTTTATCAGTAGTCCCCAGTGGACTAACTCTTTTTTTCGAATCTTTCAATTCAGTTATGGTCCACAAGAAGATTTTAATTTAGAACACAAATTCTAAATTCATTTGGTGGAGTGGATTAGAAGCTGTATCAGGCCAGTTGTGAGCTTTAAGGATATCGACTTTACATTCCTCTTTGCAGAACTCTTTTTCAGGTTGGATGGAGAGCACTGCTGCGTTGCTGTTTTCAGGTCTCTCCAGAGGTGTTCAATCAGATTCTAGTCTGGGGTCTGGCTGGACCATTAAGGACATCAAGTCAAGTCAAGTGGAGTTTGTCATTTCAACCATATACAGCCAGTTAGGACATAGTGAAACGAAACAACGTTTCTCCAGGACCAAGGTGCTACATGACACAAACACAGAACAACACAGAACTACAAGGGACTACATAAATTTATACATAAAGTGCACAAGTGCAAACATGTGCAGACAGCACAAGACAGTACAATGACTACTGGGGTAAACAATGGGCACAGTAAGTCCCAGTGCAGCGCCGACCAGTACACAGTTTTATTAGAAAGTAAATCCAGTGATAATAGTGCAAAGAGTACAATATAAGTTTCTGTAGGTGTAACCTTAAGAAGTATCAGCCTATGTACAGTATAATAAATATTTGTAGCAGCATAATGTAATGCGGGGATGTGCGAAAAAATTGCAAAGAGGATGGAGTGTGTTCTTTCAGTCCAGTCCAGGTTCTGAGTATTGAGGAGTCTGATGGCATGGGGGAAGAAACTGTTGCACAGTCTGGTCGTGAGGGCCCGAATGCATCGGTACTGTTTGCCAGACGGCAGGAGGGTGAAGAGTGTGTGAGGGGGTGTGTGGAGTTGTCCACAATGCTGGTGGCTTTGCGGATGCAGCGTGAGGTGTAAGTGTCTGCGATGGAGGGAGGAGAGACCCCAATGATCTTCTCAGCTGTCCTCACTATCCGCTGAACGATCTTGCGTTCCGAGACAGTGCAAACCAGGCAGTGATGCAGCTGCACAGAATGCTCTCGATAGTCCCTCTGTAGAACATGGTGAGAATGGGGGGTGGGAGATGTGCTTTCTTTAGTCTTCTCAGAAAGTACAGGCGCTGCTGGGCTTTCTTTGTTGTGGAGCTGGTGTTGAGTGACCAGGTGAGGTTCTCCGCTAGGTGAACATCAAGAAATTTTTTTGCTATTGACGATCTCCACGGAGGAGCCGCCGATGTTCAGCGGAGAGTGGTCATTCTGTGCTCTTCTGAAGTCAACAACCATCTTTTTAGTTTTGTCCACATTTAGAGACAGGTTGTTGGTTCTGCACCAGTCTGTTAGCCGCTGCACCTCCTCTCTGTATGCTGACTCGTCGTCCTTGCCGATGAGACCCAGTCGTGAGTCAGCAGAGTGAACAGCAGTTGTAAGTGCAATGGGACAGCAGACGTTGAGGCAGGACACTGAAGACTTCTTTGGCACGAGGATGATGGTGGTGGCCTTGAAGCACGTCGGAACGACGGCGCTGCTCAAGGTAGTGTTGAAAATGTCTGGTCTGCACATCCTCTGAGCACTCTGCCAGGAATGTTGTCTGGTTCAGCAGCCTTCCGCGGGTTGACTCTGTGTAGAGTCTTCCTCACATCGGCCGTGGTTAGGCACAACACCTGGTCATTGGGAGGAGGGGTGGTCTTCCTCGCTGTCACATCATTCTGCGCCTCGAACTGAGCGTAGAAGTTGTTCAGTGCATCTGGGAGGAATCATTACTGTCATAGGCAGGTGATTTTGTTTTGTAGTTGGTGATGGCCTGGATGCCCTGCCACATGCGCCAAGTGTCTCTGTTGGCCTTGAAGTGGTTATGGATTCTCTGTGTGTGTATGCGCTTTGCCTCTCTGATGGCCCGGGACAGTTTGGCCCTCGCTGTTCTTAGGGCCACCTTGTCGCCTGCTCTGAAGGCGGAGTCTTGGGTCCTCAGTAGCGCAGGCACCTCTGCAGACATCCACGGCTTCTGGTTGGAGCATGTGGTGATGATTTGGAGACAGTGACATCATCAATGCATTTGCTGATATAGCTGGTCACTGATGTCGCGTATTCCTCCAAGTTGGTGTAGTCGCTGTCAGTTGCCGCTTCCCTGAACATGTGCCAGTCAGTGTGTTCAAAACAGTCCTGGAGAGCAGAGATGGCTCCTGTTGGCCAGGTTTTCACCTGTTTCAGAACCGGTTTGGAGCGTCTGACTAGCGGTCTGTATGCTGGGATTAGCATAACAGAGATGTGGTCTGAGTAGCCGAGGTGGGGGTGGGGCTCCGCCCGGTACGTGCCGGGGATGTTTGTGTAAACAAGATCCAGCGCGTTCTCCCCTCTCGTTGCAAACTCTACATGCTGATGGAATTTAGGGAGCACTGACTTGAGATTTGCATGGTTGAAATCTCCGGCAACAATAAACAGTCCTTCAGGGTGAGAATTCTGCAATTCACTAATAGCCCCATACAGTTCACAGAACGTGTCTTTAGCATTGGCATTGGGGGGAATGTATTCATCGATTATGAGGATGGTGGTGAATTCCCGTGATAAAAAAAAATGGTCTGCATCTAACAGTCACAAACTACACCAGCAATGAGCAGTAACTAGAAACTAGCACCGAGTTCTTGCACCATTCCATGTTCATGTAAACACACAAGCCATTGCCGCAAGCCTTACCACACAGAGCTGTGTTTCTGTCGGCACGAAACGAGGCTAGCCCATCAAGCTGAATGGCGGCATCTGGAACTCTGTCACTGAGCCATGTCTCTGTGAAAACAAAGATGCAGCAGTCTCTAAACTCACGCCCCGTAGTTTGCTGGAGTCGGATGTAATCCAATTTATTAGAGAGCAGACATTGGAGAGCAGGACGGATGGGAGAGCCGGACGGCTAGGGTTTGTTTTTAGCCTAGCATGGACCCCCGCCCTCTTGCCTGCTTTTTCGCGCATCGCTTCCAACGTCCCCTCGCATGGTGACCGGCATCAGGCAACGCCGAAGCCTGGAAGCCTGGTCCCCACAGCAAGCTGAGCTCGCGTAGCTTCTCCAGCAGAAAACAAAAATAGCACCATTTTGGATCCGGAGTGGCCGCTGCATGCTACTGCCGTGCCGCCATCTTGGATCATCTTCCCAGACTTATCTTCGTTGTGTTTCGGGGCTGTGCTGTTTTGAAAACTGAACCTTTGCGCCAATCTGAGGTCCTCAAACATCTCTCTGTACATGGAACCTTTCATCTTTTGTTCTATCCTGATGCTGCCACCAGCACATTAGAGATTCGTGATTACACAATTGTACTTTTTGACTATATAGTATACAGTTTAGAAGGGAAATATCTGGTGTCACCCAGGTGAGGATGGGTTCCCTTTTGAGTCTGGTTCCTCTCAAGGTTTCTTCATGTTGTCTCAGGGAGTTTTTCCTTGTCACCGTCGCCTCTGACTTGCTCATTAGGGCTAATTTCATAAATTTAAAATTTATATCCTGAATTTATACATTTCTGTAAGGCTGCTTTGTGACAATGTCCACTGTTAAAAGCGCTATACAAATAAAATTGAATTTAATTGAGAATGTCTGGGTTCCTTCAGATGTGGCATTTAGGACATGAAATCCAATTGTGGTTTCATCATACCATAGAATTATGTTTGTCAGGGCTTCGGAGTCCCCTACATACTTTCTGGCCAACAACAAGCAAGCCCTGTCATTTTGCATTTTTCTCATACCCAAAGCTGGTGTTTAAAATTTGGGGGAAAAAAAAAAACAAAATGAAAAACACAAATAAAAATTAGTAGTAAACAAACAAACAAAAAACAGACTAGCTATCAAAGTCCTTCAAAAATTATAATGCATGTAATCGAAATGCAGTGACCTCATTGGCCTCCCAATAATGTTGAACTTTGGCCACAGCCCAAACAGAATGGTAGTCAGAATGGCACCAGGCACAATTATTGCAATCACCATGCCATAGATCTGTGGTGCTGCAGAGCTGCATAAAATGCCAGACAAATCGAGCACAGGCACATCATGACACAAAAGGTCTGGCAGCCAAATGGTATCAAACAGCAAGAAGAAACAAAACAGAGTAGACATCCTTGCCATCGATGAAAGCAACACACACAGAAATTGACCAGGTGTTGTACTCAATTCAAGGCCAGTGGACAAGCATCTACACGGAACACCAAAATTAGAAATCTCCTTGGCTCAAGCTCAGGCCTGAACAATAAAAATAACTTTACAATGTCTGAAAAGCAACAAAAGGACAAAAATCACAAAACATTAATACAAACAATCTTCTGGCATGTTCTTCTGTTGAGTGGTGACAGCAAAGGTGCAGACAGCATGCTCTGTACGGGAAAGGAAAACACATGATGCTTCTGCATGCTGGCTGCAGCTGGTTCTGTGCATTTTTATGTACGAGTGGTTAGAGACACATTGTGACTTCTCATTACACCCCTTTCTCCTGACGTGTTTCTGGTGCCTTGATCTGGTGCTGTTGAGCCATCCTTAACAATAACACCCACTGATATTCATTCAGTTATTCATCTTCAATAACTGCTTTATCCTGTGGATTCTAAGCCTATCCTGGGAAAGCTGGGTTGCAAGGTGTGAGTACACCCTGGACGGGACAACAGTCCATCACAACACCCTATGCACACACACACATTCACCCATTCATTCACACCTAAGAACAATTTAGAGTGGCCAATCTGCCTACCCCCATGTTTTTGGGAGGTGAGAGGAAACTAGAGAACCCAGAGGAAACCCAATGGACCTGAGGAGAACAATCCAAACAAAACAATCAAATAACAAGTAACCAGAGCTCAGGATTGAGTTGCTGCATCTCTGTCACACATATCTTCAGTGAATTAGTATCTTCATAATTAAATCTCCATGTGGAAGTTATTGAAACTATTAAGAGGAAAGGGTGATCATT
Source organism: Pangasianodon hypophthalmus (assembly GCF_027358585.1). Lineage (NCBI taxonomy): Eukaryota > Metazoa > Chordata > Actinopteri > Siluriformes > Pangasiidae > Pangasianodon > Pangasianodon hypophthalmus. The sequence continues at coordinate 20,225,486 of NC_069719.1, read as the reverse complement.
AGGAAAATCTTTTGTCATATAAGTGATTTTGGTGTATTTATGGTGTGTTTCATGGCTATTCCTACCTGCTATGCTCTAAGTGAAAAGGTCTTTCCGGGGCACACTATAAGACAAATCTTCTTTGCCTACTCAAAAACATAAGTGGCATTTTTGTGGAATTTGTGGGTCATTTTTAAATGGGGTGGGCAGAACCCCACTGAACCCCTTGAGGTATCACAAAATGAACTTGCTTAAGTCTGTGCTCCAGAAAACTGGAAAAATGTCATCAGCTGTTTATGTTTTAAATCATTCTGTAAGAGGTTTATAGAGGTGAAATTTGTTTAGTCTATGAAAGAATAAGTGTCCATGCAGTACTTCCATGTAACCATTCTATCAATGTGATTTCCAGTCTTATGCAGTTTAAACCTGTTTATCTGTTATTCTGGCAGTGTTGCACTTTTCAGGCGGGGCTTTAGCATTGGGTTGTATGTTCAGACAGGGCCATAATATTAGTGAGCTAAAACCTGAAGCGTCTCATTTATCAAAGTGCGCATAGAACATATTCTAATTCTGGGCATAAGAACCACCAGTACACATAAGGAAATTAGCATTTGCGTAGTGGAAAGAAACACCCCCCAAATCACCAAATATGGAAAACAACTTCCATTTAAAATGTCCAGTAGCCTGCTCATGGCAATACTTGTTGTGATACTATGCAGCAGGTCAAAGAAGATGACTGACAATAATGAAGTAGAGTGAAATAAAAATGGTTTATTTGTCACTTGTCTAAGAAATGGTTTGTCTAAAAAATAAATATATTTATTTATTTTTTTTTTTCTTTCAGATTTTAGGGCTACATGTGTGTAATCTATTGCCCCAGTTACATTGAGAACACCTGGGTTGATGAAAATCCCTCATTATTATCATCTTTTCTGTTGCTCTATTTGGAAATGTATAGTGTATTGCACATGTATTGTATGTATTGCTGCATGAGCGTTATGGAATGCATGTAAGACGTGTCATTCACTCATAGTTGGTTGGGAAATGCCAGATCTGTCTCTAATTTCTTGTTGAAATGCTCCGGTGGCTTAAAAAAAAAAAGAAAAAAAAAAACACTCTAGATGAGAAATCAGCCAGAACTGCACTGGGCAAATGCATTTGACGGATGAGCCACTCACCACTCTCAGCACAGTGGCTCCTGTTTTTAAGAACCACATGTTCCCTGAAGAAAGCTGTGTGTGTCAAATCATCACACAAGGCATCATCTCAATCAGTCTTTACATGTGCCTTTTATATGATTTTAATTTACAATTTATCTGTGTCACCTGTAGGTACCTTGTGAGTGCCGAAGGTCAGTGATTATTGTCAATTATGCTGATATGAATGACAATAAGTGGAGCTCCTCATAATCATTTTAAATGAGATTACACTTTTCTACCACTAGTTTACACACAAAATTATGCATAAGCACAGTTGAAAAATGAGACCCCTGGTGTAGTCATATTTGTTAGTGAGGTTAGGATCATGCTGCCACACGATTAGTTGTGCCTACACTGAATCACCAAGTCAATATTGACATAAGATCATCTGATTTATTTAGGGGTACACAGGTGTGAACCCCTGGGTAACTTACAGTAGTGCAGCCATCCGCCAGAGTTATGTCAGGTTTATGTGATATGTTTCATTCCCCTCCTTTAGGCCACCATGGTTACAAACATACGAGAGATTTCTCCTTTCTGAGAAATTATTTCTTTCCTAAAAAATGAATAATGACTATTGATCATAATGATCATGATTACAGATATGTGTATAGATCTTCCATCCTGTATACACATTATTTTTCCATCATGGATCCTGGTTTGTATTAATCTTCACCATGTGAGGATACTGACAGTCAATCGTCTGGCAGAAAGAGAGAGCCTGTTATCTTTCCCTCCCAGTGATTATTCCAAATTTGATTTATCATATTATTCTGAGGACCCCCTAGCCATTACTTGGAACTAAAACCCATAGGCCTTTCCCACTGTAGTGGATGACAAGAAATATTGTGAAGCTTCCCATCTAGGTGTGTTGTGGTTTGAAATTTTATTGTTATTCTTTCTTAGAAATATATTTTCAGAACAGCTTTTCTATAAAATCTTTTACATTGTCAGTATCTATCATGTTAATAGCTGACTATAAACTCTCTTACACTCTTAGCATTTTATCATGTTTTTCTTGTTAATAGATGACAGAGAGAGTGACAGTAGGGAAAGAGGGGTGTTTAAAAAAAAACAAACAAACAAAAACAAAGAAGTGTGCAGCCATAGCCAAAAAACGATCATACACTGTGCCTAAGCCATAAAATTGTGACAACCCTACTCCCACACCATCTTTTTTTTTTTGTCACTGACCCTCATCTAACTGCACAAAATAAAGGATTCGTATCCATTTAAAATGAGATATATGTCCCATTCATCTGACGTTTTTAAATGTGGTTCCTCATGACATTCATGAATCAGTCTTGATGTTAATTTGTTTATAAATTTGGAAAGGGCACCATGAATCCATATTAGTGTTTTAAAAAAAATCTAAATCTCTGAATGTGGCTTTATTGAAAACATACAATATATGCATAAGAAGTAAGCACTGTTTATCATGACTACATTTACTTTTTACAAGGATTTACTTTTTAATATTAAACCTAAAGGAGCCATAGGGACACAGAGACAATTCAGACTTCAATTTGATTATTTTGCAATCTAAACATCATGGGAGTTCTGGACATAAATGAACTGAGTATAATTCACCAGACAGAGAATATCATAGTAAATCATAACATGCCTCCAGTGTACCCTTGTGGTATCCTCGTGAAACAGAGACGCCCCAAGCAGTGGATTAGAGCACAATTTAATACAAGACCATATTTTGTCTGTGCCAATAAGAAGGAAAGATAATTTTAAGATTTCAGTGATAATTCAGTGGTGTAATTTTCAGCTTATACTCGTGGGCTGTGCAAATACGAAAAAGACACATTACATAGTCTGTAGGTCCTATGTTTCCTAGCTATAATACCAGACAGGTATGTGAATAATAATCCTTACATGGGTGACAGGTAGCAGAATATATACAGTATATTTAACACAAAATTTATCCAAAATAACTCTGATGCTTATACTGAAGCTCTTTCCAAAAGACTTTGCACTGCTTGACTCTACAGGGTGTCCCAAAGGTTTCCATATGTAGGGGAAATTAACACTTTTATGAAATAAAATTTTTCATTCTTAGTTTTATATATATATATATATATATATATATATATATATATATATATATATATATATATATATATATATATATATATATATATTTCCCTTCAAATAGCCTTTAAGAATGCCAAAAGAATAGCGTATTGAGATCCTTCTCATGGCTGGATCTGGAAGCTTTCACAAGGTTGTCATGGACTTTAACAGGAAACATGGCCAGCACATCACACACGACACTGTTAACAAACTTATTAACAAATTCAAAAAGACTGGAAGTAGATGTCCACATACATCCACTGACAAAGGCACAACCGACATGGTGCTGGTGTACATAGTCCCCTATGTATGGAGACTTTTGGGACACCCTGTATAGTATAAAGTTGTAGAAAAGTAATGATTTATAATCTCACTATCTGGTGTCACCTAGATGAGGATAGGTTCCCTTCTGAGTCTGGTTCTTCTGTTGGTTTCTTCCTCATGACATCTCAGGGAGGTTTTCCTTGCCACCATCACTTCTGGCTTGTGCATTTGGGGATAAATCTAAATTTTATATCTATATCTGGATATTGGTAAAGCTGCTTTGTACCAATGGCCATTGCTGAAAGTGCTATATAAAAAAATTTACTTGAACTGAATTGAATACACACTCCTGGGCAAAAAAAAACCCAAAATGACAAACTATTAAGATTTTAATGGTCTTAACAACAAATCATTGTTTGTCATGGACAGGAAATTAGCAAGAATTAAACACATAGATAAAGGAAGTTAGTATGGGAGAGCTTTTCTCTTTGATTTCTTTAAATGTTTAAACCTTGTGGCCCTTGATGAGCTGCATCATGTGTGGCAGATAACCAAATAATGACTAATCCTAATCCCAGAAGATTTTTTGGCTAATTTTGTATACCCAGACATGTGTTAGTTTGAATTTTACATCAAGCATTTTAAACATTAGCATGATTTTACCTTTACCTTAGAAGACTATATGAAGTTCCCTGTTTCTACTGTAGCTTAAAGTAAACCAGTAAAAAAAAAAAAAAAAAAAAAAAGTAAAATGGTGGCACAGGAGCTCTCAGGAGGGCATTTCTTTAATTCTTGCTCTTTTTCTGAGCTTAATTAAAAGCTTAATATTTGCCATTTTGAGCTTGGCCCATTTTCTTGCCCAGGAGTGTACAGCCTTGAATCCTTGAATACTCAGGAGCAAGCTGTTTTAAGAACCATAAAAAGTTATAACGTGGTTTGAAGTGACACTGACATCTTTGAAATGATTAAAGAATTAGTGGCCAACAAAAATGTTTTGCCATTTAACAATATATTTGAGGTATTCCCAGAGTAACACTAATAATAATAATAAGGCGCTTTCCTGTCGAGCTAAAAGAGCTAAAAGACAGAGCTGACAAACAAACAGAACAGAATGTTTGTGTATTAGCCTACAAGTATGTGTTTGGGTTTATAGATTTTATTCTGAATGCTTTGTATTTTATGTGAAAAAGAGCATTTTCAGAGGAAATTGTACCTTCTCACCTGACAAATACGATTATCCCAACTTTAGCAATATCCTCCTGAATAAGTTTCCATGACTCCTTGATCATGTGGATGTGCTCGCTCGTGAGATGCGGCGCTTCGTCTTCACTCGCGGCTTCCGTCGTTTTCTTGGGCGCCAAACCCAACCCTGAGATAGCACAACCCATCCCAAACAACCACCACAAACAGCACTCAAAACGCTACAAAACGCTGTAAAAGCTGCCTGGGAGTCTACTATGGGTGTAGTTTCGTTGAGTTGTACGAAATTTGCGGCAGACTTGCGTGTCTACTGTAAGCTAGTGTCCATGGACTAGCAGCAGCGCTTCTTCCCAGCCAGCCATCATCTCTCCAGACGCGCACTGAGCTCTGAGCTCTGAGGAGAGCAGCTGCACTTCACAACATGCAGCCTGCATCATTAGCATGGGAGGAGTCTGGCACAGTGGAAACACCTAGCAGATACTTAAACCTTCTGCTTTCCTCCTAACACAGCACTACCATGTCCACACATAAGTAACTCACTTTCATAAGGATGCATTAATGCATCCATTAATCCTCCAAAAACATACCAAAAAAAGGGGTCTTACCTTCTAACCTATAATTTGGGTTATTTACCTAATCACATCCTTCATAATGTAAGTGGTCTTTATTAACACTGCAGGTCATTGTATTAATTGACAGAATGACTGAACAGGTTGTTAAAACTTAGCTGGTATTAATGGCTATTTCTATATTTGCATTTGCCTTTTTAAAAAAATCTAGTCATTTGATATTTTTAGAATTAAAATATCTATCTGACTGTGAAGATGCTCTTGAAAAAATAAGAGACTTACAGAGCAGTTTGTTGGAATATCATTTCTTTATTGTTTAATCACTAAAATATCATGCGATGTGATAAAACAATTTTATTCCATTTTCAGTATAAAAATCTAAAATACATCCAACATTTTTGAGAAATTCATTTAATATCCTTCTAATTAGAGAGAGATATGAACAAATAAAAAGATTGGATAAACATTGCCTGGTCTTTTTGAAGTTCCTGTCCATTTTCAGCGATCCTGTGTCCAGTGTAGCCTCAGATTCTTGTTCTTGGTTGACATGAGTAGAACCCGAACCTGGTCTTCTGCTGTTGTAAACCATCCAGTTCAAGTTCCACCACAAGTTCTGAGATGCGTTTCTGCTCACCACGGTTGTAAAGAGTGACTATTTAAGTTACCATAGCCTTCCTGTCAGCTCATATGAGCCTGTCCATTCTCCTCTGACCTTTCTCAACATCACGGCATTTCTGCCAGCAGAACTAGATGTTAAAAAATGGATGCCAAAAAACTGGATATTAAAAACTGGATACCACTGAGATCACTTTTTCACCATTCTGATATTTGATGTGAACTTCAACAGAAGCCCTTGACCTGTATCAGCATGATAATTGCATGAATAAGCAGGTGTACAGGTGTTCCTGTTAAAGTGGCCAATGAGTGTATGTCAGAGAACAAACTTTTCAGGGATATATGACATGACAAGTGGGAGAAGCTTAAAGCCTTCAAACAAAAATGTTTTCTGTTGAGTTTTGATATTTTTATTACCACAGTAAGGCAAGACATCTTTTAAATGCAATTTATCTAAAAGTCTGAAAATGATTGATGTGACCAAAATGAGCATTTCTACCTGCAGTATTTTGACTTAAATGAAACCATCAGTGCTAAAATAAGATGTATTTCATTCTCTAGATCCACTGCAACCCTGACCAGGATAAAGTAGTTACTGAAAATGAATGAATGAATGAAATATTAGTAATATGAGGAAAAGATTGGAACTGTGGAGGCTGTATCTGCATATCAAAATAAACAGTGCAGGAGTGGTTAATTTACATTTTAGTGTGGGATTCACAAATAGGGAAATAGAACCTAAAAGAAAATTAATTGGTGCTGGGAGCTGTGATGGAGATGTCTGATCTGATCTACTCCTTTATTCTAATAATACTTTAGTCTAAAACCACACATCAAAAACTGCCTCAGTCTATGGAGCTAACAAACTACAGGCCAAAAATTCAATCTCTTGTGGCAAAGGTGCATAATCAGGTATCTCTATCCTCTGCAAATTTGTAAGAGCCTTTCCAATCTGGATTCAGACTTACCATAGCACCATGACACTCTTATGAATGTTACTGACCTTATCCAATCTGCAGAGATACTTCGTATTGTTTGCTTATTCAGCCGAGTGTTGAATTGAATATTGTTTATTGTGAACCTTAGCTATTATCACCACTTTTTTAAGGTCTTGCCTGGCTTACCATCTTTCTGACCAATTACTATAAGCAAACACAAATCCACTTCTTCTGCTTCTGTGATTCAAGGTGTCCCACAGGGCTCTGTTCTTGCTCTACTCCGTTTCATAATCTAAATGCCTTCCCTTGGCGATTTTCAACAATCATGGCTTTACTTTTCACATTTAAGGAAAGGGATGAGCAGACTCTACTTCAGGTCCTTCAATGGTTGCATCAAGATGTTAGAGATCTTCTACCAGTCTGTGGTAGCGAGTGCAGTCTTCTTTGCAGCAGTATGCTAGAGAGGCGGCATCAGAGCTAGGGGGGGGGGACGACACACACACTCAACAAACAGATCAAGGAAGCTAGCTCGGTCTTAGGCTGCTCTCTGAGTGGTTTTGAGATGGTGGTGGAAAAGAGGAGACTCAATAAACTCTCAGCCATTCTGCACAATAAACAGCATCCCCTCCAATGACCTAGTGGTTAAACAGCGGAGCTCCTTTAGTAGAAGACACATTCTACATTTCTGTAGAAAGGAGCGGTACAAGAGGTTGTTTGTCCTAACAGTAGTCACAATGTACAACAGCTCATCACTGTGCTGGGACACTATTTTGCACTGAACCAGTCTTAGGAAAAGCTCACTGGACAATGTACCACCATCCACTATTCATATCCATATGCATAGTCACTTTACTTCTATGCATTTTTCCCTTTTCTTTCCTTTTCTCATGTTCACTCTATACAATACTGTATATCCCTGTTTATTTGATTACTGTTTACCATGTTTACACTGTTGACAATGTTTGCACTGCACTGCCACTTTAATTCCACTCAAGTGTGCTGCTTATATCTGCAATGTTCACATCCCACTGCACTACCATTCTTACACAATATATATACACTCCATGTGATGTGCTGTTGTAATAGGTGAATTTCCTTCTGGGATGAATAAAATGATCCATCCATCCATCCATCCAATATTGATGACAATGCTATTGCAAATCTTATGCAGTCCTGTCCCACCTTCTTAATTTGTCTGCATCCATTATAGAATACTAATTACTGCAATTCCAGATAAAATAAATGTTCTATTGTCCCAATATGAAGCTTAAACATATACACCCAGACTTGACATTGATGAGGTTATATTTCACCAGTGGTTCTCAAACTTTTTTTTAGGCTAAGACCCCCTTTGTGGATAGTCACTGTGCTCATCCTAACCCCTCACCATCTTCTCCTCAGGTATCGCTGATCTGCACGTACAAAAGACATGGCACTGTTGGACCACATGATGGGACCGCTTCACTGGCACGTTACAGCCAACTCCTTCAGATGGTGATGGATGGCCTTGAATTTGATTGGTCTGTATTTTGATTTTAATAATTTGATTTTAATAATGTGTAATATTTTTAAAAAATATGTACCACTTTTACATTTGGCCAAATTATGCACAAAAAGTAAAAAACAAACTAACAAACAAACAAAAAACAGTAAGTAGAGATAAAATTTATGAGATTTTTCTGCTGACTTCTTAGTCACTCCTGGATTACTGCAGTGCTATTTTTTGTCGGATTACCTACCAAAACACTCCACATAGCAACACTGTTCTTTGAGCCATCCTCTTTAGCTGACAATTGTTACCCATCTAGTAACACACTATGTCGTCAAAAGAATGTGGACACCTGACCATCTCAGCCATATGTGGGTCTTCCCCAAACTGTTGCTACAAAGTTAGAAGCACGGATTTTCTAGAATGTCTTTGTATGTTGTACCATTAAGATTTCCCTTCACTGGCGCTAAGAGACCCAATCATGCTCCAGCATGCACAAAGCAATTAAAACTTGAGTGGAAGAACTTGAGTGGTCTGCACAGAGCCCTGACCTCAACCTCACTGAACACCTTTGGGATGAACTGGAACGTGGACTACCTGCCAGGCCTCCTCACCCGACATCAGTGTCTGACCCCACTAATGCTCTTGTGGCTGAATGGGCAAAAATCTCCACATCCACATTCCAAAATATCATGGAAAGCCTTCCCAGAAGAGTGGAGGTTATTATTTATATATGATTTTTTTCTGTTTGTCTCACCTTAATTCAGATTCATTCTATTGCTTTTTCCTATTATTTTCTAGGAACTGGGAGATACTCTTACTCAGATAGAGTTACACAGATACACAAGTCTGGCTGATTCTAAGGTAACAATAAGTTTAGCCAGTACCAGCAAAATGAGCAATACCTATGTATCTTACTGTATTATTTTCTTAAATGCATATGTATTTATTTAATACATAATGAATGTTCATTCATGTAATATTGTATCTATGTGCAAGATGAGTATGATGATTGTATGTTGCATTTCCTAAAGCAATATTTAATGTAATGTAATCCCCTGTAATGAGTAATTGTAAAATTAATACAAAATGAAAACTGCCTATTCATACAGTATGCAATATTTAAATAAATTAAAAAAATTATACACAAAATTACAGTAGATTTTATGACAGGAATGTTTTGGATAGAAACAAACAAACAAATGAGTGTCTGGGATCAAAGTGCATCCATCCCTACTTTTGTCCACTACTGTTTAATTGGAATCATCCGTTTACTGACTTATTGTTACTGGAAAGTGACAGCTTTACGAGAATATACATAACAAGCCGAATTCTACTGCGGTTGCCCGATATTACAAGCTATCATACATACCCATAGGCCATATAATTGGCCCTAGTCCCAATTATATACTAGATTGCTGGGGAGATATGGCTACTGGACACTTCAGAGAACAGATACATACATACATACATAGAGTACATATAAAAATGAAAATGATAGTAATGATACAGATCTTGAAATAGCATATCAGAGGTAAATTTATCCTGAGTAAGCTTACCAGTGTCATGTTATGCAGGCAGTAACCAAACGCTTTTGTACATATATAAACTGTCAAAAATGCTAATATACACTAAATTACACAACAAAAAGTCAATTTCATAAATACGTGAGGTCTGAGTTTATAAATGTCCTTTATACCATTTAATTCAATTGATACAGCATAATCATATCACTCATTTGAAGGCCTGGGCACTCCATTCTTAACAACATACAATCTACATAATGAACACATGGGTGGCATATTGCCACAACCCTATAAGACTTTATGCTTAGATATCTTTGTAGAAAAACACTGGGCCTCTGTGTGCAGTAATGTACAATAGTAGAAAGTCTGAAAGCAGCGTAAAAGAACATTTACGTGTATGAACTGAGGTTTTGGAACTTCTCCCGCAGATTTTTGACTAAACTGTGTTGGCTGTTCTCTGTTTTTCCAAATGAACTCAGTATAGATGTTTCATCACTGTCCAGGCACCTTAGTTGGTCTTCATGAAGCTCCTCTTTCTTCTCTTTGCCTGCTGCCAGACCATTATTTTCTGTCTTAATAACCCTTTCCACTATAATGATCTTGTTTTCATTGGGCAAGGTGGCCTGGCCAGATATGTAATAGTTCCTTGGGATGTCTGTAAGGTTCGTTTGCTGTTTAAAATGACACGGTCCCATCATGTGTTCCAAAGAACTGCTTTTGCACAGTTTAACCACATCCTGTCCTGCAGGTCCCTGGTCCATGGAGGGGGTAGTGGTAGTGTCTTTGGTTGGTGTTGTGCGGGGATCTATACGGTCATAAACTGGGCTGGAACAGGAGCAGCTTCGTCGGGCTGTGGGATTATTTCGTCCAACCTCAAGCATTCGGTCTGGGACAGAGCAACTGCGATTAATTGAGACTAACTGAGGATTCGGGTTGGAGTATTTGGAACGCAGCTCTCTTACATCTGGCCAGTTAAAGCTCTCAGTGTAGACTGGACTTTGTGGATCCAGAGCAGGTGGTCTGATAGCGGACTGCAGTTGAGGACTGCCCAGGGAGCAGGGGCTCAGTGATGAACTCGAGTCTGTGTGCTCAGATGAACCAAGTGATAGTGACAGGCTCTGCATACCTATACATATTTATACAAAAAGTGTTAAACTAAATAACAGCTATAACCATTAATATCTTACAAGTAAAGAAGGTACTTTGTCAATTAATAAAAGAAGCAAATAACAGTGGCATGTTACTTCATGAATATTTGAGTTTTAGTTCGCAAACATTTTTATATCATTTTATTACCCAGTTATATTATAAATGTTTTTGCAAGGAACGCTGAAGGAAATAATGAATCCATACAACACAAGTCTTGCTTTAAACTGATATGAAAATACCTACCCATCTCATTCTCTGGAGTTTTGTCTTCCACAACAGACGACAGCTTTTTGTGGCTGAAGTTGCTCTCTGACACCTTTGCTCTCTGTCTCACTACAGGCCTATTGTTCTTAATACGCTGGCTGTACTGCCTAGCTAGCTGGAACACTTTATTCTTCATCTTCTCCATATCTTGTAGCATTAGGTCTTCTTCTGAGCTTGACCTTAGGGAGACAATCTTGGGTAGAGGAGCATGTCTGATCTTCTCTGTCTCTTGGAGCTTCTGATCACTGTATAAGTCATTCCCCAGTTCATGCTCTTTGCCTTGGAAGTTGTTAAGTGGTGTTGATGTTCCTTGTCCAGCCATGCTGTTGTCAGATTCTTCCAATATTAGCAGGGGTTCACCAAGGTCACTATAAGAACTCTCCTGTCTCTTTTGATCCTGGGTAGCGTTGGCAACTGTGCCATTCATGTTATCTTTAGAAGCATCTTGAGGCTCCTTAGAAGCTCCACTGATTTCAACCTCCATGTCTTGCCAAACCCTCATCATCTCAGAGGAAGACTGGAAATCTTCATCTTTAGCAAGTTCCTGAGACCTATCCATAACTTCTTTTCTGTCTATAATAGGCATAATCTCTGTGTCCATGACCTCCTTGGAATTCTTCTCTTTCTCCAGACCTGGAAGATCAAAAACTGCCCAAGAAGTTGGCCTTGAAATTTTTGAGGCCTTCTTGTGACTTGCCGCAGCTTCTTCAGTGGGAAGGCCATTGAGCTGTCGGCTGAGATTACGGACTAGCCCTGCAGGAATGTAAGAGAGGCTTTCCCTTCGTTTGATGCTGAAATTGGCATCTTGTTCCTCAGCATGCTCATAGTATTGCTTGATCTTATGGATAAGCATTCTGTCTTTTTTGGAGAGAGTATCTGGTTTTGTTTGTGGTCTTTGGTCTGGTGTGACCAGCCTGTCTCCAATATTGGCTGAAGCTAAAGATTCAGGTACAAGTTTTAAAGTAGCTGGTTCAGGGGAAGAACAGTTCAGCTCTTGAGTCTTCTCTTTGTCCAGCAGCTCAGCATTGAGGCTGAATATGCTACTTCTCCTACTACCTGTCTGAGATGAAGGGCAACCTAAAGAGAATATGTCATCAGCTGCCAGACTGCTTTGCCGAGAGAGGCTGCCAGCAAAGTGTTCAGCAATAACACTGGCTTTGTCTAGCACAGATGTTGGCAAGATGCTCCTAGGTTCAGTTCCTGATGAAACTTCTTCCTCTTCTTCATCTTCTTCTTCCTCCTCCCCCAGGTCCTCTATATCCTCTGAAAAGTTTGTTCTGGATTGAGAGCTCTCGTCCTCTAGTTGGATCTCATTGTGGACTGGGTACAGTGACTCCACACTACCCTCCAAAATCCCTTCACTCTCATTGCCTTCATCCTGAGGGTTAATGTGTGACTGCTGCTGTCTTGTTTCTTCTTCATCTTCTTCTCCAGGCAGAGAAATGGCCTGTGAACAATGATCCACAGAAAAGTCCTAGTGGGCAGAAGGAAAATCAATTATTGTTTCAGGAAGGGAATTGAATTATGACAAAAAGATATGAACATATGTTCTGTCAATATTCATCATTTGCAATTAGCTTGATAAGGGCCACAAGATTAGTCATCTGTACAATGGTAGTTCATTCATTTATCATCAATAACTACTTTATCCTGGTTAGGGTTGCAGTGGATCTAGATCCATCTATCCCAGGAACATCTGGAGCAAGGCAAGAATACACCCTGACTAAGACATTCACAAGGAACACATTCATACCTAGGGGCAAAAACAGTAACCTGAACTCAAGATTGAACAGGCAACCCTGGAACTGTGAGACAGTAATGCAGTAACAGTAGTGTTTCTTTGGCCATTTTGCAGGGATTACAGGTGGTTTTCCAGTGTTACATGTAACCAAGAAATAATAATAATAATAATAATAATAATAATAATAATGATAATTTCACTTATCTCATAATGCATTTAGTGAAGCAATGCTATGTAATGAAACCTAATTGTAAACACTTTTTAATATATAGTATCTATCTCACTTGTTCACATACAGTGGAATTCTCGCCCTGGTCTTCTTCAGAGGGGGATCGGCTTCTCTTAGGTTTCACTATTTCATTCTCCTCCATGGACTGTTCCCCATCTCTATTCTTAAATATAAAACAGAAGCAACAAAAATAGAAGAACAGTAAGATAATATGCTACAAGTCCTATATGAATGTGCTTTCATGGAGGCATGGTCGGTCTCGTCTGATCTGGAGTGAACGCTCTCTGAGCGCTATTTCATCCTTTATAAACAGCTGCAATTCATAAGAAAGCTTCAGTGCTTTTTGGTGACCTTTAGAAACTGCTTTTGTGATGGGCTACAATCAAACATAACGGAAACCTTTGGTGAAATTGATTACGGGAAGCAAAGAGCTAGTCTGAATACAGCCTGTCCCTCCCCCATCTCCCACCTCCAAAAATTTGACAGTGAAATTTTCCTTTGAAGTAAAACTTCAATCACGGAATCTAATATGTACTCAAAGTGCAATTAACAATTCAGAATGAGCATAGTCCTCAAAACCTGACATCCTGTAATATCACTCAAAGTTCTTATAATAATAGTTATTATTAATAGCGCTGTTGAATTCTCTAATCTGATTGGTCAGAAGATTTAAAAAAATATATTTTTATGATTTTTAAAAATCATTTTATATAACAGCAGCTCTGACACTAGTTCTGCCTTCAAACGACAAGTTCTAACACGTTATCGTTTCTATAGTAACAACTCATTCACAGGAACTTGCTGCCGGACGCACTATATAATCCAAGTCTAATAATAAACAGATTAAAAACTTCTTCTTATTTAGCAAAAAAAAAAAAAAAACATACATTTGTTGAGGTTGTATACTTATAGTGACGTTTTCTCTTAGGAAATGTTTATTTAACATTTATGGAAGGAGTCTCAAGTGTCAGCACTTTTTGACTGTCAGTAAGTTTTTTTGCCACAGGAAAGTCTTCAGGATTCATGTTGAGATTTTGTCTTATTAAATTCAAGAGAGGGAAAAAAATTGGTGCTAGTGAGGCAATGACTGTTTATAACTGTTATAATTAAGTGATAACAGGAACTAACTTGTCATTTAATTTAACTATAAACATTAAAAATACACAAGCAAAAACTGATGTTGTAAAAGAGGAATAAAACATTTAGCACATGCTGTTTTAGGAAAATAATCCCCTTTGCAGTGCCTGGTGATGGGCTGCATCACACCACCCTGTCTTATTTATAAATTTTACTTATCAGCAAGTGCCACAACATAAAAATAAACAACCTCAAGCGACAAATTCATGGACCATGACAAAAACCTATGAGCAGTCATAATTGAGCAGGTATTTAATCATCATTAGAGCAGATAGTTATCTTAATGCTGTTCCAGGGGCTTGTGTAAACAACCAAAACAATTTACCAGCTGAATGAATGCACAATGCATGCACACACAGAGCGATGATCACATACCCTTGTGTTTCATGTGACATCACACTGTGAGGACCAAAGATTGACTGACTGCATTAATATTATTGTGTCTGTTCTTCATTAAGAAGCTTTCATTTTCATTTATACTGATAATTGACTGCCCTGATATATTTCACTACATACATCTTCAGCAAGCAGCAGTGCAGTGGATAGTTATGTTATGAGAAACCTGGAAGGTTTATCTCAATAGCAAGTATTGCTAACATTAGTAAAGATAGTTATTTAGCTGATGTAGACCCCTATCTTTAATGACTTTTTTTTTCTCCTCTTAATGGAAAAAAAGGTTGGGATGCTTTACCCAGCCAGACGTGAAGAGCTGGTAAGCGTCTGTGCTCTTAAATGAATCATCATTTGGATCACAGTCTATTTTTTTGGCTCTGTTGAAGTACCATTTATTCTCATCCAAATAAAGTGAGTAATTTTTTTGCCACGTTTTCTGTGGAGACTGTTTTGCCATGTTTACCAATATGGCAACCACAATAGAAAAATCATGCAGCTGAAATGCTGGGATACAAACTGCTTTTAATGTGACATACAGCATGTAGGTCCCCATGAAAAATGGTCATGCATAAGAGATGTGTTCTAAATCCTTATGAGATGTAAAACATGCACTGAGCCATGCAAGTGAGAAGCTGAGCGCCTTCCAGTAGCAGACATCAGATGAAGCATGCAACAATGAAGAATTTGGCTGGCATGGCTGTTTAGCACAGAGCAGCGGAGGGACATGGCTTAGCAGAGGGAAGAAGAAAAAAGCAGATAGTGACAGTGAGCCTCACCGTTGGGACCCGTGTGAAAAGCAAAGCCCTGGCCTTATAGCGCCAGCAGGAGATGGCGGCCAACACTGAGCTGGCAAAGTCAGCTACCTGCTCGTCTTTGACTAGAATCTCTTCATCTTCATCTTCTCCACTCCGCCTCCGCACTTTCTCCAGTGCCCCCTCGTTCTCCTCTTTCTCTCTATGGAATGGCGTTTCTAGCCGACAGGTTTCAAGGCCATTCATGCTCATCCAGTCTAGGGAGAGCCATCCACTCGTGCTTTCCTCAGTGATGGGCCTCTCTGTCTCTGCTTCGTCCATGCTGGAACTCAAGGTGGAGGCGCTAGCTGCAGCCTGCAGGGAACTCTGGCTGCTGTCCGACAGCAGAGTACCCACGCTGTCAGCATGCTGGAGTGTAAAGACACAGTTACATGGGTACACAAAGGCTGCTGGTGCATGCTCTGGGGTTTGAGCTGATGTTGAAAGCAAGTAGTATGGGCAAATCCATTTTTGGTGTTTCAAACTATACCCTTTCAAATCACATGTGGATCAATAATAATAAAAAACAATCACATTAAGCTTATCCATTCAAAAGGATAATGGCCCTTTTTCAACAAAGGTATTGGATTTGGGGGGAAAAAACAATGTATAATAATAAAATTGTGTGAAGTCTTACCTTAAGAGTTTCTACAGGATGATGCGAAGAACGAAGATGATAACGGTAATGAAAATGAAAGAGAAAGAAAGAAGAAAAGATTTCAAATTGATGCAATAGTGGTAACTTTGACAGTGGTAATGTCTGACAACTCAACATCCATATATTTTTGTTTTTGTGGCCGTGGCCTGGCATTTTTATTTTGAGCACCAAGGCATTGCTAAATTGGATTCACCGTGGCACCAGTTCTGTCAGTGACTTCTACACAGATATAATTAAATCAGCTTTGCATTGAGGAAAAACCCATTTCAGTCACTCATGGATGCTTAAGAGTGTTTTTTTTTTTTCCTCTAAAGTAATTTCTGAGCAAAGTACAGAGACAGACAGATATGAACTCAACGCTTTCATTTTTAAGCCAGTCATAAAATCAATTACAAATGAGAGAGAGAGAGAGAGAGAGAGAGAGACCCATGGAGAGAGAAGAAAAAATGGCTAACATAAATTTGGCTTTTTTTCATTATCTGCATATTAGAACGCATAATAGCGGAACCAGTGATCAGAGGCCAAAACAAGCCCACAGACTGAAAGGAGCCGACGCATGACAAAGCCCCTTGCTGATGGGCTCCATAATTAACATCATTATGTGTGAGGCTGGAGGATGGGGGCTACGGTCTTTGATCTACCGGAGAGACCACTTGGATACTGTAAAGCTTTGAAGCCAAGCAGACAAGGGGAAGATGGTAAGGGGCGAGCACGCATCTCCTGATGACGACAAGCAAGTATGGTGGCTCTGCAGGGTTTTTGAGCTAATGATGAGAATGGAGGACTTCTGTTTTTGACCTTCTTTTTTTTATGTTGGCTAATGATTAGCTAATTGGAAAAACCTGGTAGCATCACTCTGTCAACTCTGTCAACACTGTCAACAGCTTGGTTTCTGATATCTATAGTGATGGTCCCTAAAAATCTGTACAATATGAGAGACATCATGGATTCATTTTAGAAGTGTACTTGAAGTGTTTCATAAGAGGTCACTTCACCATGGAGGGGGGAAAATAGGGCAAATTACCTTTTGTAGGTCTCATGTTCTGTTTAACTCTGTTAAACGGCTCTATTAAAGAACAAAACAACAGAAAATAACAGTTAATTTGTTTTAGTTAAATACGTACTACGTCATTTTGATAATTTGAAATATTTGAGCTACATGTTCAGAATTTCCCCACAATGCACCACTGTGTGCATAATAATAGAAACACAGTGTACTACTAATGTACAGACTCAAAACACAGAAGTATGCAACAGGATGCAAATGCATATTTTATGAATGACTTTAATGAATTGACTTTAACGAATGAAAGTAAAATAATACAGAACTGAAAAGGAGGAAAACGCTGTGAAATAACTAGACTAGTGAGAAACAAGAAATGTCAAACCAGAAATGAGAAACAAGAACATGCAAACTGAAAATATATACACAGCACGATTAACTAAGAACAAGACACAGGTGACACTGATATCAGACTGAACTAATAAAAAAACAATGAGCTAACAGGGCAGGAGCAAATGAAGCCTAAACAATAACACACTGAAAAGCACATTAAACAAGCACATGCTGACAGGGGTTAATCATAGCGCAGAGACAAATCAGGACAAACCAACTAAATACATCTGCTGGACAGACACATTCATGTAGGAATAATGGTGCAAAAGTCAAAGGTTTACCTGATCGCCTTCGTTCTTTCAGTCCTACCATTAAGTCCTCACCCTTGTTTTGTCTTTCAGGACTGTAGCGATACTTCACTGGGCCTAAAGCACCAAGCAAACAGATATAAAGAGATAAAAACCTGCTTTATATTTTATGTATACATTGTACATAAACTGCATGTTTAAATCCTACATCAGCCAAAAAATTCTCAACAACTCACAGGCAGATCTCATGTCCAGAATGGCATCTTTGGCCTAAAAGCATTAAGAGTACAAGATACATCTCAGAGATCATATGTAGCAAATCATAATACATTTATATCGTTCATGTTCAGGTTCCCTACTTTCTGCGGTATGATGGCATGATGGTTCTCCAGAATCAGCCGCTTTATGTGATGAGCCCACAGTTTTTTCTCCTCCACATTTTTTGCCTTTAAAAGGCAATTGAGAAGTTACACAAACCAAATCAGAGCAGTCACAATAAGAATTCTGCTTATTTCTTGATGGACAGTTTAATATAGGAAGAGATCCACAGACCTGCACTGTGTGAGGTTGTTTAGGATGCTTGTAGTGCGTCACACTGAAGCGAAGAGAGTCCTTGGCACTTTCAATCAGCATTAAAGTGGAACACTGAAAATAATACATAAAGCAAGAGACACGAGGTCATCTGAATAGCTAACACCTTTCATGTGCACTTTTCATTTTACCTGACAGCTCTTAGCCCTGAATCTCCTAACTCAGGTTTTCGATGAGCCTTAGGATCAGAAAAAAACTGATATATATATAGTGTTTTTTTGCAGTGAATTAGAAAATGAGGATGTTAATAGGAAATGAGAGGAAACTGCTTAACCATAATTAATAAGTGGAGTAAATAAACAGATATAATCTCCATATGGAAGGCAGGAAAAGCCTTTCTAACATTTGTCAAATAGCAATATGCCACCAAATAGATATATGACAACAGCTTAGTACTCTCTTATAGTGAAGCTTCCATATTCTCCTTTCTAAAATTGGTTTGGTTTACCTTTTCTGTAGAGGAGAAACTTACTACACTAGGATTTGGTCTAAACACTGATAACTTGGCAAAAACATTACAGGAATTAAAAGAACACATGAACACACCCACTTAGACTGCTAAGTACCATTATATGGGTCTTGTAGACGTAATGCTCTCCTCTCTTCTTGGTGATGAGGAGCATTTTGTCAAAGAGGAACAGCGTTCTCTCATTCTTTGCGCGGTGGACGTGGAAGGTTCCCTCGAGGACGAGCTCACCATATGTAGTGAGGTCAGGCCCTTTCCAGTTGATGAGGAGGGACTGAATTTCCTGAAGAAAATGAGACACAGGTTTCCATTAGAATGCATTGCCACTCCAGGCATCAACTCTAGGCATCAGCCCATCAAGTGAAGTAAACAAACAATGCACACTTGGTAACTTGTAACTTGTTATTAGGATTACTGGTATGGGGTATTAGTCCGATACTCATGTTCATGAGTGGAGCAGTGAAGTGAGTGTGCAGAGAAACTGTCACATGTGAGAGCACAGCTCGTCCGCCCTTACATGCTGTATTAAAAGATACTGTTTAAATGCCATAACATCTTAAACATAAACTCAGCATGAGGAGTTCATTGCTAGCATCACACAGCAGTAACTAACAAACAGAGCTGAATAAAATGTCCTATGACGCCAAAGGGAGGCAATAAAATTTTGGGTTCTTATCTTTGTTCCTTTTCCAACAATCTGAGAGACATTTGGAAAAAAAAGCAACTGGATCATCTGTTCTGCACAGAAACATCACAGCGTGTGCTGTGTTTACGCCACTGTTAAGTCCAACATGGAGGACGTGCTTGGATTAAGTTTGTTTCTTTGTCTAATCAGCCGTTTGGTTAATCCACTTAGAGATCAGATTAGTGCCTGCATTTCCTGCATTATTCTGTTTGTAATTATGTGTAATTAGTGTAATGAATCACTAATGAACATGAGCTTCAACCCCACCCCAAGTCCAATTGGGTCCTGTTGGTGCCAAACCAGGAACAACTGAGCAGACAGAAGAACTATATAACTGGAATCTTATGCTTGGTATATAACCTGCTTCTGAGAAATGTCTGAAACAAACTTCTGATTGCTCCTGAGCGTTCGTAGCGTTTCACAACAGTTCATCAAACAAAGGGACAGGTAGTGAAGCACACGTTTTATTGTAATGAAATGGTGTCACTTTCACTGAGATGAAGCTGTTGCTAACATGAAATGAGCTGTTGGACCATCTGAGGAAGGCTATACACAGTGCCACAGTCCACTGAGAAACATCGAGTATGATTCAGGACCACTAAAGGACCCCAAGACTTCTGAATTTTACACATGGTATGACTCTTCTCAAACTTGTCCCCAAGTTTAACACAATGAAATGTAGTGTTTGTCTCTGCTACTTGATTAATAAATTAGTTGATATTAAAATATCTTCCACCATACTATGGAAAATTCTGTTAAAACCAAAAGATACACTACAATCCAATACTGTCAGTGATAAAAATTTGTTTGAGGAGGAGTTGGTGTCAGGCACAATCAGAGCTCCCAATGGTTTCCTAGTAATTCACCGTGGAGAGGTAGTTCAGACCCTTCAGGTTTAGAGAGCGACTGTTATAAACTGCCACGCTCTGTCCCATTCAAACTTCTTTTCTGACGTGGTACCAAACTGGTGACCAATGAAGCACAATTCCCGATTTTTTTGTACCATAAGTTCCAGTACTTTGTACACTGAAAAAAGGAACTGTGATTTAGTAATTGTCAGCATTACTGGTTAGTGAACTACCAAATGCAAGCCTAGTTTTTGCAACTGTTCATCTGGACTAGGAAATGTAGTAGTCTGCATAAATTTAAAATGGGTTCTGTTGGGCCCATGATTTTTAAATTAGTCTGGTGCTTTCACATACTATTAATTCAACTCTGACCATCAGCAAAACCTAATCTAATCTAATTTAAAGATGCCTCCAGAAAAAAAGCTTCTCCAAAAAAAGCTTGTCACTTATGGCAATTAGAAGATAGTCTAATAAAACAACCAGCATCAAACTGCTGAACCCAAGTGTAACCTTTAGTGTATCTCTAATCAATGAGCAATTCCTACATGTTCACTGAGAAGTGCTATGATAAATGCAAGGCAAAGGGAAACTGTTGATCACCTGCAGTCTCACAGCATGCTCATGCTTCCTCTTCATGTCGTTGATATACCAGGCCACTCCTGTCATGGTGACTATAGCCTCTTCCACTACATCATAGCCCTCTTCCTCAGGGTCAAAATGTTTGGCGATTTCCTAAAACAACAAAGCAGCATAAACATAGTCAGTAAATATAGCTCAGTCAGTTTGACGTGTAAGGAAGGGACAGGTGATTGATGCATGCATGCACTGATGTGACATGAAAAGGGGAACAGCCACAAATAACATACGAGGCAAAGATTCTAGCTTTTTGTGTCATAACCCTAGATGTAAATTCACATCAAGCTTATTAGACAAAGTATTTGACTGAAGTATAAACAGCCAGCTCTGTGAAATCTTAAGTCTAACTTCACATAATTTTATTTTAGGACTATTTAATTAGGATTTTATGTCAGATCACAGTGTCCTGCAGATTTACCAGACTGTAGTGTGAGGTGGCATCCAGAGAGGTGCCAATTCTTTCCTACTTTATTTAAACAGACAGTCAAATCTGTTTGCTTCCTTATGTTGACTGTTGATGTTGACTATGTGGCTAAACTGATACAGCTGAGGCCAAAAGTTTACATATACCTAGGCTAAGGATATTCAATCTCAGCTCCTCACAAGCCCACACATTTTGTGTTACCATACATTTCTTTTGGCAGGGTCGATTAAGGTATCTACTCTGCTGACATCAGAAACAATTGATTAGAGGCAGATTTATTTCAGCTTTAATTCACTATATCAGAATTCCAGCGTATCAAAAGTTTACATACACCAAGTTGACTGTCTCTTTAAACAGTCTGGAAGGGTCTGGAAAATTGATGTAATGACTTTTAGAAGCTTTTGATTGGCCAATAGTCATAATTAGGAGTTAATGAGAGTGCATCTTTAGCAAATGTCTTTTTGCACTTGTTACCATGGGAAAATCCAAGAAACACAGCCAAGGCCTTAAAAGTCCAGTTCCTCCTCAGGAGCAATTACTAAAAAACTGAAGGTACCACTTGTATCTTTACGAACAACTGCAAATATAAAAATCTAACCACACAGACACTGCATCGTTCAGGAAGGAGGCACAAATGAACTCCCAGATATGAACAAACTTTGGTCCAAAAGGTTCAACTGAACCCCAAGACAACATAGGAACTAGTAAAGGAGTTTGAGGCATCTGGTTCCAAAGTATGTATGTCTACCATTAAGAGAGTCCTGGATGATCACCAGGACCAAGACCAAGTTCTCTGGTCATATGAAACAAAAATTGAACTGTTGACCATAATGATCAGGGGTAGGTATGACGGATAAAGGGTGAGGCTTCTAATCTGAAGAACACCATTCCGACTGTGACGCATAGAGGTGGCAGCAACATGTTGTGGGGGCGTTTTGCTGGAAATGGGACTGGCACACTCCGGAAACATAAGGCATCATCCTAAGTATACCTCCAAAATTGCAACAAAGTAGCTTAAAGACAACAAAGTGAAAGCATTGGAGTGGCCATCAGAAAGCCCTGACCTGAATCTCGTGGAATGAACTGAAACAGCATGTCTGAGGCACAAGGCGCACACACCTGAAGTATTGTGAGAAGCTTATGGAAGGCTACTCCAAGTGTGTGATTCAAGTTAAGCAATTAAAAGGCAATGCCACCAAATAATAACAAAGTGTATGTAAACTTTTGAAAATCTGATATAGAAAATAAAATAAATAAAGCTGTCTCTTAATTATTATTTTGAATGACCGGGTTAAATGTCTTTAGCCTAAGTGTATGCAAATGTTTGGCCTTAATTGTACATCAATTTCATTTGAGCACTGCTGTCTGTGTAATAAGGGGCTCTATGTCAGGGCATGAAGTGGTACATGCCTGTAATAGGAGGTGATATTTCAAAATCCTCTGTACAGGCTTCAGCAGGTAGGCACCTAAAGGGAGAGAATGCTGGAGAGTTGCCTGACGATCCCGGAAGAACTTAGCCAGCGTCTTGTTCCTCATGCACTCTGTAAGTGTAGCTACTGAGCTGAAAAGGAAGTAATGAAGAAGACAAAGATTGGCAAAGGGAAATGAAATGCACATAAGGCAATGCCTTGACTGCTTGCAGTGTTTGGTCTGAATGTTTGGTGTGATTTGTTTGGGCAGGTGAAAACACAGGAGTCACACTTGAGTGCAGACTAAAACAACACGTCCAATATCGTCTGTGCAAGGTGGTCTCGGTCAGGTTCTAGCAAACTCTAGATGGTTCACTTGCAGTGAGAAAACAATTCAACCCTGAAGGAAAACAACTGCAGGAATTGAACCAAACCTGGCATGCAGGTTCTGTAGATTCGAGCTGCTAAACTGACCCTCAAGGCAGAAACTGAACTAGAGGCTCGAACTGTAGCACTGCAGAAATGTGACTTGTTCTGGATATTTGGACTGACAAACAAAATGAGCAACTTTTTTTTACACTAGTTGTTTATATAATTATCAAATATGTTATTCTCTGTGGTTAGATCATTTTTGTGATTTTTTAATTACATGCCCTGTGAAAGTGAAACAAACCAAAAATATAATTTTTCACTCTGATTTAGTCCTGACAAATGGACTAACAGGTGTGAAAGTACCCTTCTTATACAAATGTCAATATGTTACATTCAATAAAACATTAAAAGCATTGTCAGGTATTGGCTTAATGTCCAAGCAAGAACACAGAACCATGTAATGACACATGACTAATTTTTTTGTCTGTGGAGTTTAAATAGTGTGAATCCACTGGACAGTAGCATAACAGTGATGATTTTGCTGTCAGAGCCAAACCCATAATTGTAAGATTTTCTCAGATTTTTTTAAAAACAAATCTCACAATGTCCCTAAATGGCTGACATTTTCATTGCCACAAACAAAACACAATTAGTGGATTGAACAAGATGTAGGAGACAAGTGGGACAAATGCAGGCCCTTGATGGCTGCTCTGCTGTCCACACTGTTTATATAACCACTCACACTGTACAGCAAATCACTTAGGATGAAAAATATCTCTCGCCCACTTACTTGGGATAGTTTGTGCAGTACTGAGTGTAGATGTCAAAATATTCGCTCTGTAAATGGAAGAAAAAATACTATGTGAGAAACCTGGATGTAATGGATGTAGCACCAAATTAAACGTATGAATGGAATTTAACTTTATACCTTATCCACAAAGCAACATGCAATGGCCACCGGGTCACTGTCACACATTTCTAGAGACTGCAGCAACTCGCTGCAGAGAGAAAGAGACAGAACAGACAGACTTAAGTTGAATAAAGTGCTGTACGGCTTGATTCTTCAACATGCCTCATGTCAACTATACGGTGGAAACAATATCTAACATTACATGCAACATTTACAGATGAAAACACCACGAATGACAAGAGTGCATTTAATGCTATAGATCTGGCTTCCCTGAAGTTTTAACTATTTGACATCTGACTCAGAGAGCGGTTTCTGGGCTGGTGATGGTTTTTTCCCCCCCTTACTAAATCCTCTTCATCATACTTTTTTAGAGTCAGGTCCTAGTGGTAAGGAAACCAGAAAGTGTTACACTGACGAAGCTGAAGCAGGTCCTCCGTGATTGACTTGCATATCGGTATTTATAATCAATATGTGACCTTTACTTATGCAAAAGATTTATTTTATGATTAAATTCAGAGTTCACTTTTTGCTTTAAACATCTTTTGTCTGATATGTTGGTATATTGTAACTTTGATTAATCATTTCCTGTGTTACCCATAATGCCGTCTGACTACCTGCTGACCTGCATTTAGTGCTTGCTTCATCTCTACCTAAAGAAAGCTTCAACTTTTACACATCACAAATATTTCAGTATAAACATATTTAATGTGTTTCAAAGTGGAGATTTCCACAGAGTTTTATTGTTGAGGACTTTCGTGTACAAGACACACATTTGCTCTCTTTTCGTGTGGCTCCCTGTCACATCAGATGCGGTCTAACGCCCTGCTGAAAAGCAACTGTTTAAACACATGGGGCTGTAAATGCCACTTTGCCTGCAAATGTCAGAATCAAGCCCGTTGCCTCACGTCAACATCCTGCTGACCAAAACAAACTAATAATTATGCTCAAGTTTACACCTCCAACACACACACACACACACACACACAACATTCAACCCAGCAGGAAAAAATCCCTTTTAAAGTATTTTAGACCAAAAAAGTGCACTTGCATTAGAGGTGTAAGTTCAGCTTCATGGCATTCATAAGGAGTTCAAGATTTAATCAAAATGACTTGATGGATTTTCTAATTCTCCTTTTTAAAGCCTTACCACTCTGTGGACTGTTTTCCAGAAAGTAGGAGGCCAGTGTTCATCTCAGTTCTACTTTTACATTATATATGAGGTCGATTCTTACCTGTTGAACTCATAGATGACTTCGATGTTGCCAAAAAGGGAACACACTTGCTCAGGCTTAATGGGTAAGTTTCTGGTGTCTATAATGTGAGCCAGATAGTCCTGAAAAACAAAACAAAACAAACACACACTTAAAGCTTAGCTTATTCTGTCATATTTTTCAATTTACATTAGTGTATAATATAGAAATCTACAAAATTCTTCAATCATTTTGGTCAGGTTTGTGGCGGCTCCAGAACCCATCCTGGAAACGTGGTGTGAGGCGGTAATACACATTGGATGGGACACCAATTCATCGCAGGGCACCATGCACACACACATTCACACCTAGGGGCAATTTAGAGTACCCAGTCCATGTATCAGCATGTTTTCGGGAGGTGGAAGGAAACTGTAGAACCTGGAGGAAAACCCGAAAACATGGGGAGAACACGCAAAACTCCGCAGAGACAGTAACCCGAGCTCAGGATCGAACTGGGGACCCTGGAGCTGTGGGACTGCAACACTACCCACTGCTCCCTCTACAAGCTGGGGTATACGAAGAAAAGAATTTCACTGTAATGTATATGTGACAAATAAAGGCTTCTTCTTCTCTACAGTTACTGAACATGCTCCATTAAAAAAATAATGCAATAAAATGATTCAGGAACTTAATATCAGTAATACAATTAAAAATACATCCTCTTTAAAAGGCTCAAAATGTTGTTTTGACACTGTAACCACAGGGTCACGTCACGCTGTGCTGGACTGTGGGAATTATCTACTGCATTGTCTGCTTGTGTAGGACAGTCTATATAGTGAACGAGTGATTGAGGAAGTGATTTCAGACACAGTGCAGGTCTTTTGTTATGGCTGCTACAGAAAACATTGCATGACACTGCATGTTTAGGCAGACACTTATCTGATATGAGTCAGAATCAGAAATAAAACCTGTTTTATTTGCAGGTAAGTTACACACGTAAGGAATTATTGCAAGAAATATATAAAGGAGTAAACTGCCATAAAAGACAAATAATATATACTACAATTTCAATCTCATAAGCTATAAACATTTATAAAGTAACTAAATAAGTAAATCAAATTTGAAATATCTGCCTCATAGCTCCAGGGTTCTAGGTTCAATCCAGAGCTTGGGTTATTGTCTGTGTTGAGTTTTGCATGTTCTCTCAGTGTCTGTATTGGTTTCCCCTGGGTCCTCTAGTTTCCTCCCACCCTTTTCTCCCAAAAACATGCCAGTACGTGGACTGGCTGTGCAAAACTGCCCCAGGTGTGAATGTGTGCGAGTGTATTTGTGCATGGTGCCCTGTGATGGACTGACATTCCATCCAGGGTGTATTCTTGTCTCGTGTCCAGTGTTCCTGGGATAGGCTCCAGATCCGTTACAACCCTGACCAGGATAAAGCGGTCACGGAAGATGAAATAAAGTAAGTAAATAGTAAGTAAGCAAATAGTAAGTAAGTAAGTAAGTAAGTAAATAAATAAATAAGTGAATAAATAAGAGATAAATCTTTGTCTCTGCATGAATACAAGTGTAATTCCTGAAACATGACAACAGAGGGCAGTATTATACTTCTACAGACAAGACAAGTCTGTAACGGCCCTATTACATAGAGAAGGCAACTGAGCAGCAACTTCACTTCAGTATACCTGAAAATTTTGTTGTTAGCAAAATTTTGTTCTCTTCTGTGTCATCTTGCTTATTACCATTCAAAACTGAACAGTTACTAGTCACATGCTCCTAAACACAGAGAACTTGGCATCAACATAATTAGGAAACAGTTGTAGACTCCAGTGTGCAGTGTGCTCGTTCAATTTTATGGTCTGGGTTTGCTTTGCTTTCCTTTTCAGCTTAAATTACATTAACTCACCAGTCAGCCACATACTTGTACGAGTATTTTCATAAAGACCATTTAACTTACAGTCTGGTATAACATATATAAATATATCTTGTTTCAACTCAGACAGCTTCGGAAGCACTTTGCTTGCACAGCTGATGAAGGACTTTTGTTTGACTTGTCTTCTTTCTTTCTTTTTTTAACATCTAGTATTAGTTTCAGTTCTATACATTTTTGTCTCGCAGACATTCTCACCTACCAGTACAAACATGAATGCATGAAAAAAACTCTCTGTTGCTTTCTGTTCTGGGGAATTCCACTCATGTATGAAGACTGTCTGGGCCACATTTGAGTACTGTCTACTGCTCAAATAAGACAAAACACTTAGCATACAGCCTACTAGATGTAAAATGGGAATGGGACCATTTTTGAGAAAATGGGAATGGGACCATTTTTGAGAACACATTGTGGAGGCCTGTTAATTACGTAACCATTTTAGAATTCATGAAGCACAATAAAAAAGTCACAATACATAGACTCAAAAAATGCAGCACTCAAATAGGGCTGCACAATTTATCAGTTAATCATCACAAAATTGTTCCTGTGGAGGATAAGGCATTTTTAGATGTGGGAATCTGTTAGATCGTCTGAAATAAAAGTGAATTTGATTTTTTTCTTTAGAATGATGGACCTCAGCCAGCTGTAGTAGTTCCTCTGAAATAATCAAATGATTAAAAAGGGATTAGGAAGTAGGCATACTTTCAGCTCTTTTGAAAACAATCTTCCTATACTAGAGTCTTACTAGTTATTGTAGAAATCACTACAGGATAAGCAGGCAAAAAGGCATAAATATTGTAAATAAAATATTTCAAATCTATTACCAGTTACAATGTTTTGTTAATACGCATAAACCACTAATTCAAGCTATCAATATCAAAGGCAATATAAGTGGTCTTAGTGTAACATGTAGTGACATTAATCCCCTCTTGTATATGTTCTTGCTATAAGTGAACAGAGAAATAAGTGATTTCAGAGCTACTTTCCCCTGGTTCTTTCAAGAAAGTGCAAATATACATGTGCAAGAGAGAGCGACACCGAGATTATCTGAGTGATGTCATATGAGGGTGTGTCTATGCTGAAGATCAAAGAGCACCATATTTGGGCAGTTTGCAGTGGACTGTGCCTCTGTTGGCAGTGAAGGCAAGACCAAAACCAGACAGACTCATGAGAAGATTAACACCACTTTTATCCAATGAGAACTCAGAACTGTGGGGAGAGCTACAGCTAAATAAACATTTACGCACTGCTTAACAATGAACACAGAGAGTAGAGCCTGAACATTACACAGTACAAGAGGGAGTCTAATTTGCTTCACAAAACCTGGCCAAATCCTCTTTGAAAGGGGAGATGGTGGGGTCCCTCTCTACTGCATGATTCAAGTCAAGTGACTGTTCTCCTCGAAGCATATTAAGATTCACAAAAAAGGTGCAAAGTGACAAGTTCAAAAATGCGTAGCTGGAGTGTACATTCATTACCATCCCAATCAGGTGATATGATAGATACATAGAGAGGCCAAGCATGTTGGGAATTAGTTACTACCAGGTTGTGATTTAAGAAAAAAAAAAAAAAAAAAAAAAAAAAAGGGTTAATGTACCCATGATATCAAAACATGTCCCATAGTGTTATGGACACAAATATGATTTTAGAAAAAAATATTTTAAAAATTGTTTTGGAGATTGTTTTGGCTTTAATTTTATAGTTTCACAACCTCTAGGAAAATGATTAAAATTTTATTGATGACTCAACCTGTACTACTTTTGTGCTCAGGGTTATGTGACAGGCATGTTTCAGAGAACTTGGGGCTGTGGCACTACCTCAGAATGATTGAAAACATGATTTCGTCTTTATACATTGTCGGGGCTTGTCAGTCAGTAAAAGAAAGTAAAATTTTATGCACCATCCCAATGTGTCAGATGCTTCCTGATGATGAACCTGCAGCTCTTTCATTTTATGGCGTATTTGACAGTCAAACATGTATGGCATAACTCTGAAAGTTACAGTCATCAGGTGTGGGTGAAATCCTTCAGCAGTGACAAATCCTTCATTTGAAAAAAGGCTCTCATTAAACTCTTTGCTGTTCTCTGTATTTAACTAGTTTTCTAAGCAACTGTGAAGTTCATTTAGATTCAGCAGGTGTGTGGCATATCTCGAACGCTTTTAGTGGTTGTGTAAATCAGTCAAGAGTAACACAATGTTATACCGACTTCCTGTTTCAAAAGGAAATATGTCAAATATGGAATCAAATGATGGCCGTCAAGTAATTTCATGGGAACTTTAAATAAATGACAACCGAGTCATAAGCACAAAGAACAGTTCTGATGAACCACGGTTCAGAAAATGATTTTGGTCTGTAGGAGTTTTTTTCTGTTAGTGGGTTGGGCTGGAAGTTGTGTCGGTAAAGTCAGAGCTCCAGCCAAGCCCCAGATGTGTTGCTCTGTTGTAGATATGCACCTGGGTAAAATCCTGACAGGTGGACAAAGTAGTCAAGATTTACTATGCTGAAGTAGGATTTAAGTACAGCCCATCATTACCTTCCCCATCTGTGGTCCAGACCAAACAGGAAACAATGCAAGGCTGTGAGCAGAAAACATAATGATTTAAGGCAGCTGCAAAACCTGGAAGTGTAGGCACATTCCTTACAGAGGTTGCCACACCTGTGGAAACCAAAGTATGGCCAAAAACACTCCGATTTCCAGGAGCAGGCAGCTCCTGCTGGCATAGCCATCAATCACAGCTAGTTATGTGATTCTGAATGGAAAAAAAACTGTCATGAAGGATTGGGAAATGTGGGTGACAAGCAATAACATGTGATTCACTCCTAAACAGGCAATTGTTTGTTGTGGATGGGATTAAAATTAGTATGTGGTGGATAAAAACCAAAGCTTAACTCTGGGTTAAGCTTTGTAGGACAATTTGTAGGAGTTCTATAACCAGTTGTGATGAGAGAAGATGGCTATAAAAGCCAGAATGGCATGCAACACAGGGCTTTTTTGCAAAGCCATATTAAAACCATGAATTACCAGTATAGTGTAGCACCAGTATAATGAAACGACCAGGTGCTTTAGAAGCTGGTGACGCTGCTCATTCCTGCCCACTAGCTAGTTCTTCACTATTCACATTCACAAGTTTGCATGACAGCTACCAACTGGGGAGAACAAACCTAACACATGCTTCCTCGGAGATGTGTTAGGCCAGCCACTACATCCTTCCAATTTTTTGCTCATGCAACATAATATAACAGCTGAACATGCTTTGAGGAGATGCCATCGTTCCTTTTCTTTACATGCGAGCTCAAAGAATCCCATGACTGACTAGGTTTTTCTCAGTGACAGGGAAGATAGTAATGCCATCCATCCCATAAAGCTGCTTTGTGAAAAAGTCTATTGTTAAATGTACTTTACAAAATTGAGTTGAATACAGCACTACTCAGCAAAAATTGTGAACACACTTAAAACACCACTGTTCCTCATTCAATAATGCAGCTTGGTACCAAAGAATGGAAGGTCATTGGGTTCAAATAGTTTTGCACAATTACATAAATAAAAACCACCGGAAGAGACAGCTCCATGTCAGCTCCAAAAGACAGCTCCATGCCACAGCCCAAGTATCAACCAGCAATAATACTGTTCATAAATGCATACTGCCATAACAACACATCACCCGACACATCAGATGACTGACTCAGGACTCCTGTTCCTCTTCTTGGTGTGAAAGTCTTAATTCCGTTTCACACTAAAGATCATTTCACACCAGCTATGGCTACAGACTCTGCTGAGCAGTATAAAACTGACATTCATACACAGCCAAAGATTTTAAACAGCTGATATGAAATAAATAGAAATTAATACTCACTAAGAACCATCTACATTGTTAATAACTAAAGAAAGTTAATAACTGATAACTGGCACAAGTCAAATAATGCCATGTCATCTTGTAACCACCAGATTTCGTAAAAAACTAAAGTCACACAAGCAGCTCTGACTAATAGAAAATGTTTAGGTCCTGCAAAGAACCCCTTTACTCACCTCCACAATACTGCACAAGTCCCTTACATACATCCTTTCTGTCTCAATGATTTCCATGACCACTCGGTCCACATAGGTTAGTTGAGAATTAGGTGCCATCACTACAGTGGCGATAGGCGAAGGTCCGTCCAGGCTTGGTGGCAGTGTATTGGCTCCAACAGTGCTTGCGTTGTTGTTAAATTGGCCCGCAGCAGGGTCTTGCCTTGGTCTCTTGCTTGCAGGCCTCAGTGGGGGTGGATGTTCATTAGGTTCCTCAGGAGGGCTGAGCTCCAGGTTTATGTCGGTTTCTGCGGATAGAGAGGGCAAGGACTGGGGACAGTGGGACGCACTGAACAGGCTGCTGTGGCCCTCTCCAGAGGAGCCTGATGAGACAGTGGACACGGTGCTCACTGGCCGCTCATTATCAGAGTGTTCGATGGCCAGCGAGCAGTAGTCGGCCAGGACAGGGTCATGGCCGCTCAAGGAGAAGTCCGTGGACAAGCGAGGAGATTCTGTTGTGGTGAAGGCAAAGGAGAAAAGAGACATTTATTAAGTCAAAAATGTGCATAATGTTTTACGTACTATAGCATTTATACATTTTTAAATCTTTTTTTGCATTTGAATCTCCCTCAACTGTGTACAGCAATTAATGTATAGTGGTATACACTCTGAGTCCACTGAAAAACAAAACATCAAAAACAAAATTTCACTTAGTTGATAATTATTTAACAAATCGGAGGCTCACTGGGAGGTGAGAGAAAATTCACCCAGGATGGGATGCCAATCCACTGCAGGGCACCATAGCCACACACATTCACACCTAGGGTCAATTTAGCACAGCAAATTCACCTATCTGAAATGTTTTTGGACAGAGGCAGGAAATCGAAGAACATGTAGAAAACCCACAGGAACATGAGGAGAACATGTGAAACTCTGCACACCCAAGCTCAGGATCAAATCAGATACACTGGAGCTGTGAAGTGCCAATGCTACCCACTGTGCTACCGTGCTACCCCAAACAGAGAAAAAGAGGAATATAGTATAATATAGGAATAAAGATTTGAATTTTAAAAGCCTTTGATTTCTTAATAATGAAATTTAAATTCTACTGAATTCATTGCACCAAACTACAGTATAGTACTTCAAAAAACACACATCTGTACTTATTTGTTTTGAATCAACCTCACTAAAATTCAAACTAGTATTATTTGACCTTTGAAAAAATCAAGCATTCAATCAAGCATCTAACAATCAAGCCTGGAATGAGAGACTCTGATTGGCTAGATATCGGTTTACTGAATTCCTAGATTTTTTTATAGAGCAAATTTTGAATGTGAATCTCTGAGCACTAAAATAAAACTTTGAATTTCAAGGAATTTACTTCATATCTTGCTTTCTGCTATGATTAAATTAGAAATTTGGAATAAATAATGATATTTCATTATTAACAATTCAATGGCTTTTCAATTTCAAACCTTTACTCTTTTTTTCTCATATATTCAATTCAATTCAATTCATTTTTATTTGTATAGCGCTTTTTTACAAAGGTCATTGTCTCAAAGCAGCTTTACACAAACAAAAGTAAAGTGATTTTATATATATATATATATAATATATATATTCAGAAAGTAATAGATGTATACTCTACCATCTGAAATTTCATTAGTACAGTCCTCTATGCTTTATCACTACATCTTTCAGTAAATCTTATATATTATTGAACCATTATCTAATACATTTTGAGAAATAAATTTGAAAGGCATATTCACTTTTGTGAAATAAAAACAGTTCTTAGTAATGGAATGAAACTTTTACTGCTAAGTGCATCTCACTTTGAATACAGTTTTCAGTACTCTAATTCTATATTAATAAACTTTTGAATGTCATACGAGTGACACAGGATTTTGCCTTAACAAAGAAAGCTTTCACTCAGTAGAGAAAACCCACTGGGAAGTAGTATGTAACGTCCAACCTTTCCAACAGCAATTTTTCCCTACAGTAACTAACCCCATTAGCCAAATAACCCATGACACTTCAGAGTGGAGTGGTTTTCAGTGATGATTACTGACAAGGCCTAATTTCCTTTTTCCTCTCCAAGTATGGACTGATGCCAGTTGAACCTGAGTGGGAGGAAAAGGAGGAAAAGGCCTTGGGAAAGAGTGGATTGTTGGGATTTCAGGGTCATGTTTGTATAGATTGTAAACCAGTGCTCAAGCCCATAATAAACAGTGAGATCATCTACTTGGTGTTAACGTGCATGGAAAACCTGGAAACCCATCACATGATCTCTGCCTAATTTCTTTTTTCATTCACCCTTCGTCAAGGCCTCAGCATACTTAATGTGGAGATGACGTCTACGAGGATTGTGCAAAGCTTACAGCTTGTACTTGCTGCAGTTTTGTATTGGCCATTGCATAAACATGCTATTAAATTTTCATGACAATTTCCATGACAACAAGAAGTAGACTGCTGCTCGTAGAAGTCAGCCAAACGTAGGCTGCACTTGAAGTATGCTGAGACCTTGAGACTGGACCTGTGGCTGGTCCAGGCTATGCATTTAAGAAAATGAAAAAAAAATAGTATAACCAAACCAAAAAGAATCAGTGTCATGTCAAAATCTCACATTCAAAGGGTGTGGCATGGCAGAAATATAGTGGGTAAAGGAAATACTTCCGATACCAAAGAAACACACGACATTACATTCTCTTCTAGTCACCCAAGCAGCATTGTGCAGACTTGCACAGAGATGACATCAGTATGACGTTACAGTACAACTAGTCTGTTTACCAGTGCACAGGTTAGCAGGCTGACTCAAGCCTCTGCACGATCACAGGAGGACAAACTCCTGCCTTCCACTCTCAGACTCTATGACTCAGGTGTGAGCTCAGTGTCAGGAAGCTGCCAAAAGCAGTAGCTCTATAGAAATATACCCCATACAAATCCTCACAAATAATCCTGTATTTTCATTTCAAAATGGTGTTAGGACAGCATTCTTTTGGCAACAGCTGTGTGACTTTCCGCTTGATGCAAACAGGTTCAACTTTTAATTTCCTTCCTGTATTTAGCAATGTTCTGAGTGCTGGTTAGGGTGAGGCAGGAACACTCGTTAGCACTGTGGTGAGAAAAGGCTGAATCACTCACACACACACACACACACACACACACACACACCCCCACACTCTTTGCCTATGCATTTCTGTGGCACGATGTTACACTGCAAGATAGTTAAACCTGAGGTGTGGTCTGGGCAGGCCCTTTAAGAAGTAAAGAAACAAAACAATACAAATATTCCTGTAGAGCCTTTTCCAAAGTGTTCTGACATGTCAAGCCTTATTATGCTCCATAAAATTAAAAAAAAAAAAAAAAAAAAAAAAAAAAAAACTTCCATTAGGTACACAACCCTTTCAACAGCACGAGCAACATAACCACTCAAGCTTCTCATTTTAGTCAACAAATCAAGCAATTTACCCAATTCTGCTCTACATAATCCTAAAAACGTATCAAATACATATCAGACATATCATCAGGACATGAGGAAGGACCTTCCATAAAGTTTCTTGTTTCACTTTGAACATGCTGTGCTCCCCACAGCCAATCGATACAGCTGCTCAGTTTCATTTGCTCCATACAGGACAGTGAGGCTCAGGTGTGTAGTTTGACCCAGCAAACACACATCAGAGTAGATAAAGCTGTCTGAGAGTATAACACCAGTCACTAGTTAAACAATAACTAATGGGGGAAAAAACTTGTGGCAGAACAGGAACGAAGTTTTTAATCTAACAAGCAAAGACTCAAGAAATAGTGATAGTGATAGATAATAACATACTGTTTAAACTGTCTAATCTTAATTATTAGTGGTGTGAAACTCCCCATTTCAGACAATATGATATACAGTACCCTCCGAAATTATTGGAACAGCAAGGCCAATTCTTTTGTTTTTGTTATATACTGAAGACACTTAGGTTTGAGATCAAAATATGAGACGAAAGATCAGAATTTCAGCTTTGAGTTCCTAATATTATCTAGATGTGTTAAACAACTTCAAAAATGACACATTTGGTGGCAGACCACCCAGTTTTTAGGTGAGCAAAAGTATTGGAATAGATAGTCTTAAGTACAAAACACTTAATACTTGGCTGCATATCCCTTGCTTGCAATAACTGCATCAAGTCAGCTACCCACTGACATCACCAAACTGTTGTTTATTCTTATTCTAACCAAACTGTTGCATTATTCTTATGTGAATTCAAGCTTGTACCACAGCTTCTTTCAATTGTTTTTTTTTTTTCTGGGGGTTTCTCCCATCAGTCTCCTCTTCAGGAGGTGAAATGCATGCTCAACTGGTCTGGTGATTGACTTGGCCAGTCTAAATCCTTCCACTTTTTACCCCCGATGAAGTCCTTTGTTGTGATGGCAGTGCGTTTTGGGTCATTGTCTTGCTGCGTGATAAAGTTCCTCCCAATTGCATTGGATGCATTGGCAGACAGAATGTTTCTGTAGACTCCTGAATTCATTCTGCTGCTACCCCGAGTTACATCATTAATAAAGATTAGTGAACCCATTTCAAAATCAGCCATGCAAGCCCAAGCCATGACACTTCCTCCACCTTGCTTGACCGATGAGCATGTATGTGTGGGATCAAGAGCCGATCCTTTCT
Organism: Pangasianodon hypophthalmus; assembly: GCF_027358585.1. Taxonomy (NCBI): domain Eukaryota; kingdom Metazoa; phylum Chordata; class Actinopteri; order Siluriformes; family Pangasiidae; genus Pangasianodon; species Pangasianodon hypophthalmus. The sequence continues at coordinate 20,189,494 of NC_069719.1, read as the reverse complement.
TTCGCCACACTTTGGCATTTCCATCATTTTGGTAGAGGTCAATCTTGAGGTTAAAATTTTGCTGAACATTCCAGATTGTTGTATTGGCAATGCCCAATGCTTGTGGGATGGCTCTGATCAATTTTCTCAGCTTCAAAATGGCTTGCTTTTCTATTTTTCTCATAGACAGCGCTCTGGTCTTTATGTTGGTTTATCCTTTTTAACAACAAATGAGTCTTCACAGGTGAACCCCAGGGCTCAAACCAAGAGTAGATATTCAGCACTGTTAATTGTTTAAACAATTAATCTAACAGGGCACACCTGGGCAACAAGAAACACCTGTCAGACACTTTCCAATATTTTTGATCACCTATAAAGTGGGTTGTTTCAAACAAAATGTGCCATGTTCTAAGTTGTTTAACACATCTAGATGTAAATATCAGGAAATGAAAGCTGAAGTTCTGATCTATCGTCTCGTATTCATCTTTTGAGATGTTGGGTGGCAAATGGGATGTCTCTTGCTTTCTTTTTCCACACGCGCACACACACACACACACACACACACACACGCAAGCACACGATTTGAATCGTTTTTTTCTTTACAACCCTACTAATCATGGATAACAGTCTTTATATGATATTTTACTCTATTTGGTGGATTCTTCTCCAAACTTGCTATGCATATTCTGCATTGAACTTAAACTAAAGAAAGTGAAATTGACACATGCTGTCTGCATATATTTAAGTATATTTTAGCCAAACTGGAAAGTATGTTACAAAAACACAATACTGCTGAGAAGTAGCAAATCATTAGCCAACGTGTTTTGAAAATGGCCTTCTTGGCAGGTGGCCGCATTCCATCTGTGGCCAACAACAAAATTCCTCACACCTGACAGAGGACCAATTTACATTCTTTCACAGCAAGGACACTTTTCAGAAACTCAAGTTTCCCCCCTCACATGAACATCACTTAATGCAGAGACAAGGGCAAAAAGAACAGCAGGTCAAAGCAGGAATGAAGAACAGTGAGCAATTCTTTCCAGACATCAGACTGAGACATGCACAGACAAGCAAAGCTGATGTTTACTAAGACGAGCAGGAAACAGATATTGTCAGAGAAATGACTCAAAGTGACTTGTTTTATTTCAGCCAGAAGGGATACATTTAATTACACAATGTCCACTGATAGCTGAGAAAGGTGATTTCAGGTTAAGGGAAGCACTGTGCCTTTCATATTTACGTCACTGAAAGGTCTATGCGTTTCAGGAATTTAATCCTTTAATCGCAACCATCAAACTTCTTTGCGTAATTATCTCATTTTATCCTCGTTTCACTGTAACGTGAAATTTGATTCCTTACCACGTCTTTCCTCAGGAAGAATGGAAGAAATGGCATTATCATCACAAAAAAAACCCAACATCTCATTAATTATTAACTCAAGTTAAGGCCAGTGTAGTATTTTGAAAGTTTAAAGTGTGCTTAAGCTCATATATAAACACCCCCCGTATTGAGTTATTTCAGCTAACTTGAAGTTTCATGCAATAAAAAAGTGCTCCCTAATTTCATGATGGTTTATTATTGTATTTCCATCTTATTTTTCAAATCACTTTTTTATACCACTCAGTCTTCAAAATATTTCCTGAGACCACTTGACTAACTTGATGGTTAAAAACTGTTAATACTAGTAACACAAATCCGACATCCAATGTCAGTATCAAGCCATTTTATATCAGCAGAAAACGTCGGATCAGATATCACAGGAAAACAACAAATCTAGCTGTGACAAAGCTAGACTGAAATAGTTCATAATGTTGCAGCACAACACAATGAAAAGTAAAACTACATAAAGTAGGTCACGTGATACTACGAGTAGTCATCCAAGTTACCGTAACAACTTAATTAGCTATATAGCAGCATTATACAGGAATTACAGTTTATGTATTACAAACTGTCTAATTTTGCATACAAATTGCACTGTGATATGTTTTTTTTAAATAAAAAAGCTGTGGTTTTGTGCAAGGCATGTTGATGGCTGTGCTCTCTGTAGTAGTAGAGTTTGAGCATTTTAAGTACAGTCATTTCTGCTGTCCATCTTATATGAAGCACTTCAATTAAAAAAAAAATCCCTCATTTTAGAGCTTATTAGTTATTAACAAATGTCAGATCAGTATCAACGTATACTCTAGGTTTTAGTATTGGAAAAGAAAAAGTGAAATCATGCCATCACTAATTAATATAAAGGCTTTTTTTTTTCCACCAGCAAGGTTGTCATTTCAGTATAAACTAAGTTTAAGAAGAATTAAGTGATGGCAATTGCAGTAGCTCTCACACACACCCCAAGAATGTGATCCACAGTTTAATGACATCTCTCTCTTATTTCTTTCTATTAGTTAAATCTACAAAAGATGCAACTACTTCCCCACTGCTGTCTGTTCTTCTGCACATAATAGAAAGCATAAATAATTTACTATAAAGTAGCAGCACTTCTTTCTTTCTTTCTTTCTTTTTTTTTTTTTTAAATCCACTGTGTTTACATCTAAACATAACCACATTTGATCAGGAACAAAGAGACAACTCATGAATTTCAAATTCTATGGCATGCTCCAGGATGTATCCTGCCCATTTAGCTATGAACATGCTTCAATCTTACTGTAAGAGCATGCCATGCAAATTTCATCTAGACCTGAAAGCTGGTTTTGTTCGTCTCGCCCAAATTTTCCACACAGTCAAAGCAGTTACCATGGAGCCTTCACAGAGGACAAACACGAAAACATCCTAAGTAGAGGTCAAAAACATAGAGCAATAGATAAGGTTGGACTAAATCCTAAACCTCTTAGGGTGCTGCCATAATGTACAATGTCCAAATGTGTTACTGATCAGGAAATAGTAAATAGTGCACATACAACATGCACATACAGTTTTGCATTTAGGTCCAGTCTATAACAATATGTATAGACATGCATGCCAAAAACATAGTAGCACAGAAGTAAAAGACATTAACATACCTAGAGAGTGAGGTGAGTGGAAAACATCTATCTGTTTAACCCAGGTATTAACTATTACAGGTGAGAAATTCCAAACTGCAGACACACGATGGACAAAAGATTTTAAAGTAAAAAAAAGTTTCCTTTTTTAAAGTTACCAGTCAACTCCCAAACTTCAGGGCATGAGCTATAATCTGACTAATGCGAGCTGATAGTCTTGGGGAGTGGCATTGTCTCCTCTATCAAGACACTCCTTTAGCACACCATTAAAACAGCCCCTATAATGTGATTCACCCTCATCAAACTTTAGACTCCTATCCTATACACACTGCCCATTAATACATATCATTAAACATTAGTCGAAAAACTAACCTTACCTTCGATTAGACTGCTGGAAATTTCACTCAAAATAGCAAAATAGTGTAGTAACAGAAATATATTTCCCCAACCTCAGCTTGTGGAAAATGCAAAACGTACAAAGATGCTCTTCCACATGATCTTTTCTGCAGGAACCAGGAACCAAAGGCAGTGTTAACATGCACTTACAGGGAAATTTGAGGCAAGGGCATTGGCCTCATGCAAATCTCTTCCTAGCAGAAAACAGACAGTGAGGGCACAGAGGCGAGTGATGGCTCTGTGAGGGTACAGTTGGTTTTCATAATGTTCTCCATGGAATCTTTTGCATCATTTGCTTTCCATAAGCGTGGGTCTCAAAATATTGATACTTCTTCTAATTCCACCATAAACTTTCATACAAGAAGGAAAGGCGGAAAAGATGCAGGGTAAGCACAAAACTTGCAAATAAATAAAAGTAAAGTATTGCAGTACACATAGGAGAGTAAAAACAGGTTATATAAGATACTTTCTTTAAAAAAAACAAAAAACATTATGGGCTTCTTAAGTTTTCAAAAAGTAAGAATGTTGATTGGATGGAGCAGACCAGTTGTGCAAGCAGACATTATACACAAACACATTTTCAGGCAGCTTCATAAGGATAACAGTTTAGCTGTCAATTTAGTAGTAATAGTATTTTGAGTCTCTATTTTGTACAGAAGCCAACAGACAGCACACAATGCTTCAATAGCTTAGACATTTACATTTATGGGATTTGGCAGACGTCCTTATCCAGAGCAACTGCCCACATAGACATAGACCTGAAGTCCCCGGAAATTGCTTTATTTGATTCCGTACATGGGCATATTTCCATATTTACAGTCAGAGTGAAGAGGGGTGTTGAAGTGAGTGAAATATCTACACAAGAGCCAATAGCGTTGGCGATGCACCACACCTCCACTAAATTTAAACAAACTTGACAATAGCTTAGTATCTAGGTAAATACAGGGAACAGCAAACAGTTTTAATGAAAGACTCTTCTTCTGTGTAGGATTTCTCACCACTGTCTTTGCTCATAGTGTGGGCGATACTGTAGACAACAAGATGCCATGTTTTTTACGCTGTTGCAATGTCATCACTGGGAGGCACCTGAATGGTAGATAAACCGATATCAATCCTACTGATGGAGACGCCCCAATGGTGTATAACGATTGAAATCATGCTCTTGGTCAGTCTGAGGTAGCTTGATGGTCAGGCATTGAATGGCCTTAGGTAAAAAGTGCCTGTGAATAAACATTTAAATAAACAACTTTTTTTTTTTCTCAACTAAGGTATAGTTAGCTAGTGTGTGGGAAGACGAAAAATGGACAAAGCATGTTTGCTGATAATGGGCTTATACTGTAGAGTAAGACCCACCAGGAGGAGGGACATATGTGTTCTAAAGAGCATACAACTGGATGAGCGCAAGACTAGTACAAGATGAATCATCATAAGTTTTTTTGTATTTTTTTTTTCTAGATATACTATCATCTTGGTGTCCATAAAAAATAAGGAACTGGTACAAAAAGCTCTGAAACACCAATTTTCAGGGCACCAAATTTCAGGGCACTTTAATCACATCTCAATTTACATTCTGCCTACAAAATCAGCACTCTCAAATACACGCCGGGAATTAAAACCCAGATACTCAAAAGTTCTTGACATGATCAAGTACAAAGCACGGGTGCTTCTTGAAAACAATGCCCCTCTTCAGGTGGCAGCAAAAGACCGTGCTACTGGAAGCAGGGAGCAAAAATAGTTTTTCCCTGAGAGATGCTCAGGATGAGAGAGACAAAACAAATTTTTTGAGACAAAGAACAAGTCAGGGTCAACAAGACATACTTGTCACTGTATACCACTTTGAAATTTCAGCACAATTCAGCCTTACTCACAGTCTCACTTCTAGACAGGAGCTGATTTTGCTTGGTTAGATCATGAAGAGGGATTTTACCAAATAGTCATAATTTAGCAAACAAATGTGTCTACGACTAAGGACAGCTGGGACTAAGCACATAAATTAGGCAAACATTCCAGATAAAAAGGACATCGGTCCATCAAAGAGCAATTATCACAGACTCATGTAACATGTGCGTACAAGTGAAAGAAACTAGTTTGGACATTCCATCCCATGTGCTTGCCAGATGTCCCAAGACCACAACTGTATCTCAATCTTTTTAAATACACAGAGTTCACAGACCATCACATGCCACCAACACTAGCTCTAACTTTGACACAGCATTCATTTCAAGCATCTACATTACACTACAGAACCGAAACATCATATCTCACTGTTATCTTCTTCTTCACGCAAACCCCACAATTTAAAACCACTTAGTGTTTGCGTATCCACTTCTGCCTTATAATTTGAAAAGATTGCAGGGCTCAGGGAGGAACAGAGCCAAATACCCAGATAGCAACAGAAGGAAAATTGTTGACAAAAGCCAAGGAATATTCAACTTCTCAAAACATCACAGAAAAACTGTAGTCTGCCTGAACGATAATTAAAATCTACATCTTCCTGGCAGTTCAATCAAATTCTGCTGGAGATAACCAGCTAATGATCACCTCGAAGTACAAAACAGAGATTCCATTAGAGAAAGGTATTTTCTAACAACATGAGCGTAACCCTAAACCATCGAACAGTCCACATATCAAAAGGGTTGCCATAGCTTAATTCCTTAAAAAAAAAAAAAAAAACCTTTCCCCAAAACATGGTAGATTCCTTCAAAAGGTTCAATGCAGAATCCCAGCACAATCAGCCTAACTTTCCATAAGAACAGCAGGAGCCTATAGAGCCAATTAACCCCAATGGTATTACATAGACCTTCCTGCCCCCTTCTGAAGTACCTCTATTCAAATCTCTATTTCCTTCAAACAACATAGGCCATCTGTTGGGTGGAGAGGATGTAGAGGTGTAAGCTCATTGCAAACTCTACCAGTGAGGCTGAAAATCCACATTAGATCCTCAGCCTGCGTGACACACGGTGCAAAGCGAGATGTAGGAATGCAGCTGAATGGACACATGTTCTGTTGAGGGGTGAGGCTAAAATGAAAACGTTTTAAACACATCTCCACAACTTGGTCGAGGCCACTCTCCCTCACTTAAAAAGGGATAGTTGAAGGAAATCTCCATGACTACATGGAATGCCTCATTAAGCTAATGTTCACAATAAGTGCCTTCCCTCTCACACTAACCACCCCCAGGGTTATCAATAGCTCTTTTGCTGTGGACAAACTAGCAGTTCCTTACAAAAGTGCAATGGACCAACAGAAAGTCAAAAGCTAATCAGACTAATCCACTGTAAAGGTTTTGGAAATGCAAGCTATTGTGATGCAGAAAAATAAGTGAGAAAAAAATGAGAGAAGGGTGGGCTGTGCACTGGTGCAATAAAGAGACAGTAAATTCCTGTCCAAAGCCCTCTTTTATCATTTGTCTTTGCTAGACTGCAGCATTCATGCATGGGGTATATGCTATTCTTCTCTGGTCACAGCTGAATAGGGGAGATTTTAGGAGACCCTGTGCCTAAAGATGTCCTGGGGCAGGAATGTGGTGAAAGAGTCATGAAGGCTTTGGATCTTTATCATTCTGCTAAAGACATCAGCTCTGGGAGTCAAGTTTACTGGTGCCGAAAGGCCTGGAGAAAACTCCCATCTATCAGGAGTTTCAAAATGAATCTTTCAGAGACTTTCAGAATATGTTGTTCAATTCCACAAAGACCAGACAGAGCAGAGTTCTGTTAGACCAACGTCACTTTAATTACTTTGCCATATCTAGACTGATAAATATGTTTTTTCTAGACTGTCTTTTCTAGTCTATATGCTACACAGACCAACCATGACCACCTGGACTAATGTTTTAAAGACCACCTATTTAATATAACTGCTAAAAACAGAATAATCAGACTGATCAAGACAGTGGAATTGATCTAAACCTGGCTATTTTTTGTTTTCTTCATCTTAACCACAGGCAACCACCTGCATTCTGTCCTCGACTTCTTTCCTGAAGCTCAGGATTCCCTTTTACCATCTCAACCTGTCATTTATTAATCCTATAACAAAGGCTGGTGAAATCAGAGATGGTGCTGAATAAAGCAGTTATTGTGTAAAACTAGGCAGGACTCTCCTCTCCCTAGTCCCAGGCTCTTCTCAGCCCCTGTTGATTATGAAACACGAGAGAGGAGATGGAGCCCGTGGCATATTGGCATTCTTCAGCAAGTGGTACATCAGTGCCAGTGCCAAGCACATTCACCAGCCAGCCAAAAGAAAGACTTATTGATGGATGATATCCTACAAGTAAAAAGGCTGGGTCCGTTAATGTTTCCACTCAAAAAAAAAAAAAAAAAAAAATTCCACTCTGGCTGTAGCCCTGGCATTCAGACATTGTTGTACTTTGCATGTGCTTTTTTGAATGTGGAGATTAATCAGAGCATTCGAAACCACAAATGTTAAATTAATAAGAGCCTAGTCTAGCAAGCCAGACTTCTAGATTTTGCTAGATAATTTGATACTTTTGGTCAGTAAAAGTGGTAAGAATTACCTATTTTTTTCACGGAGGCAGTTTGACTGATGGAGCAGGTAGATCTTGGCATGTTTAGTGACCAAAAGTACCAGTTCTTTTTTCTCCAACCATTTTATTTGACAATCACCATGTAAAAAAAACCTCTTTCTTTTAAAAATGCTATGCTACGAACTTTATTCTATCCAGTAATTATATACAGCTCCAAAAAGCTCATTGTGTCAGAGTTCAAAACTTTTTTGTTTTCCTTCAGCGTATGGAAGTACATTTACATGCAAGTGCAGACAGCCAACCAGCCTGCAACCTTCAACCACGTGCATCACCGTGCTGTCTGCTTATAGAGTCATTAGAATTACAGAGTCTTTGGCTTTTGGTCTTTAAAAATACAAAAATACATTAGAAATACAAGAACATACCTTCACCCATTGAGACCTGATGATGATCGTGATGAGACTTCTCTGGCATGTCACTCAAGCTTCAGACACTGCAAAAGCAAAACACACATGAAACTTATGTTTCAGACTCACACTAATATTATGTTTAAAGATGCTATCTGGCACCTACTTCTCACAGTTTAATATGACTGGAAAAAAAAACTATATGAATTTGATGATGATGTTGCTATTGCAAGTCAGAGGTGTACATCAGATGTACTGTTGTTCATTTAACGTGTTTTTATCAGGCTCTATATTTGTTATATATTGTTTAATGTGATTTGGCCAGTCATTTTGTTATGAACACTAGGAGTTTGGAAGCTGTGGGCATGTTTATCTGCTCAATGTGGGTGTCATGTGAAGGCTCCAAAACAAATTTCTTCATTAAGAATAACAGGCTTTGTCAAACCTGATCGAATAGTACCAGATTCTGTCATGGCATATCACAGTATTTTCAAGATAACCAGCCATCATACATAATAATAACCACTGCCAATTTTTTTTCCTCCCTCCAACCGAAATTTTTATGCAACTTAAATCTAAATATTTTGACAAGATTTGTCCTTCTATATGGCCCTTACTTCAGGGCCCAGGCATTCAGATCCATGGAGTTAACCCAGAGCCATGCATTCCATCTGCCCCCTGCTTTTGCCCTCTGTTCTGAGGGAAATGGCTATGGAGTGTTATCGGCCCGACAGAGGGAAATTCCTGCCATTCCAGTGCACAGAGTAAATCAGTGTTCTGTATTAGCTTGTGCCAGCCACTTGCCACCTCACTGTATATCTGCCAGTGGGCAGAGAAAGCCAGTGGGCCGGTAGAACTGCAGCTCTGAGGCTTTCCAGAGCTGGACTGAATATATTTGTGGTGGTGTTTAGACCAAGCAAATGCTTAAGCCAAAAATCTAAGCCCAAAAAACATCAAGTAATCCTTCCCCAACTCGACTTTATATAAAATGCATTTATAACATGGATAGAGCAGTCCTAGATTTAAAAGTGATCAACTCACAGGAGTATGAGAATACCGGCCATTGATAGAAATGTACAACACCAAAAGACTGTATTAATTATTAACCAAATCTCACCTTGAAATCTACAACATAGAAATGCACAAAACGTTTCGGACAAGCTATGGACGTTAGTACGCATATGCTGGAATACTGAAAATAAAAATGTGTAACCCCTGGTCCAGACCAAAAAGTTTTGGATTTTGAATCCATGCTCCAAATGTTAATCACCCAATGTAATATAACACTGTGTAAACAGCTAAAGTCAAATCTACATATCTAATCAGTTTTTTTTCAAATGAAAAGCTCCAAAACAAAGGACAAGTGGCTAAAGGAGAATGTAACTGAAAGTCAAAGGCAGAAACTTCAGTTTGCTACTTCAGTGTAAGACAAGAGCAGGACATCTGTGGGTCTGAGTGCAATCTGCATGGATTGTTTCATTGCAGCATGATCATGGAAAGGGTTCTTTAATGGGACTGAGTAGGGGAAGACTGCTGTATTTCCTACCTCAATAATGAACCCTTGAAAACACAAATTAGTTCTCCATTCTTGGATTAAATTAAATTAATTCTGGAGAATGGGCTCGTGATCTCCTCTCCTGCTATACCAGTGAGCTTCTGCCTTTCCAACGGGAACAAGATCAAAGATCACAGCAGCAGAAATTCTTTAGGGATTAAGTTCTGCATTGTTCCTCAGTGTAATCACTGAGCTCTGCTATGAGCTGACAACCTGCTCCACCAAAACCAGCAGCCACTAGAGGTTTGGCAATTATCTCTCAGAGGCTGAGTGGAGCCCTGTGTGTGCTACACTGCCTTACCAAACCCAAACACATTCAGTTAAGCGGTTCAACTACAACCGTTCACCTTTCACTAATAGATTTAAATAGTGCTGCTACATGTTAGTAACGTGCACAGTAGTCAGATTGGAGTTAGTCTGAAATAGTGCAAAAGGGAGTTGAAGTCCCTTTAAATGGTGTTTATGGCATGACCCCGGGACAACTCCTCCATAAATATGCAGGGGGCAGGTCACAATGTGTCCAAGTCTATTTACGCTATTGTGAAACATGCACAAAAAGGGAAAGACCCGTTGTGTTATTGCTACTCGAAAAAGCAGTTTTTACAACTAAGTGGAACTTTTTTCATTCCTAATAAGGATTGTTTAATATGAGCACTTTTTTTTTAAAAGGGTTTTTTTTATTACTATCAACAACTTAGTATTCTTATTTAAGAAAACAGGAAATATCCCAATATTCATGCATCCATTCATCTTCAGTAACCACTTTATCCTGGTCAGGTTTGAGGTGGATGGAGAGCCTATCTTTGGAACACTGGCCAAGATGTGAGAATGCAGCCTGAATGGGACACCAGTCCACTGCACACACACACACACACACACACACACACACTCTCATTCACACCTAGTCGCAATCCCTCCACCAGCATGCTTGTGGGATGTGGGATGGAACCAGAGAACCCGAAATAACCCATGAACATGAGGTGAACATGCAACACTCTAGGCAGACAGTAAACCGAGCTCAGGATCAAACCAAATGAAGAAATGTCCTATGTACGCCTGCATACCTCTGAAGCACCTTGATAAAGCCATGAGTCTCAATTAAAAAGGGGGAAGGGTTATATCTATATCTTATATGTAATAAGCTTCGGAAAGAGTTAAAAAATCTTAAATATTTGTTAAAATATTAAAAATAATAGCAAAGAAGCAGTAGATACATCAGTGCTACTCTGTATATTAGTTCTGTTTTTCCACCGCTCCTATTGCTGCAATTAAAAGCCAAGAATAAGAAAACACCACATAGCACACACAGATGTGTAACTGCCCAACTGGCTCTGAGTCAACTGCATCTAGAGAGCATTTGTTCCTCCAGCTGATAAAACATGCTAACCACTAAGTGACCTATGAAACGACTGCCACCCCCCCTCCAAAAACCACAACTAAGCCAGTGGATATAAAGGACTTGTTCTCTAATCAGAGACAGATGGAGTGACTGATCATGTCTTCTGCATGTTGCTCTTTGGGCAATAACAGTTTTTACAATTTGTCAGCAGGTTCAACGGAAACAGATGCTTTTCTCACTTATTAGCTCAGAGGACGTCAAGTTAGACACAGAGTTATGCCAGAGCCCACAGTGGGACAATAAGAGAAAGATCTAATTATGATGGGTTAGTTTATTGAGAACAGGCTAATTAGAACTAAATAGACCTTCTACCTTTGTGACATGCTGTTCCTGGAGCAACAAAGCTCCCCAAAAGAGCAAGAATGAGCTTTGCAAAATAGTCTATCCTAATTATCTGCCTAACATGAGAAGAATGTTAAGTATCTGCCTTTGTTGCCCAAGTCTGCACATTTGTAAAAGAAGGACTCCCAAGAGAGCTTTTTATCTACAAAGAAATGTTTTAGATAAGACATATGGTGGTGAAGAAAACATAAGTGTAATCTCTGAAATATATTGAGAAATGAATTATAGTTACCCAACATGATGAATATGTTGCAATATTTTGTTGTCACTCAAGAAAATCCATGACAGAAGGAAGTGACATCACAGTTTGATAATGAGAGTTAAAAATGTGTGCCTGAATCAAATGAATGAATCGAAATAAAGTGAATAATTGTAACTGATCTTTAGATGGTTCACAGAGAAACCCAAATTGTCACCTACATTTACTGTAACCAAAGATGGCCCCTTCAGGGTTAAAAACACATTGCCGGTAACACTAGAGAACCTCTCTCGGCAAGAGACTGACAATTACTTCCTCAATTAAAACACGTCCGACAGCCAAACAAACGCAGCGTCTGAGCTGCACTAAAAATAGCCCCTTCAACAGACTCCTTTCTTCCACTGTAGCGAGGCCACATTTAACTCCACATCCCAAGTGGACCCATGGGATCCGTGGCGTACTCCATGGGTCTCCGAGGATCCCAGTCACACAATGAAAGCTCCCTAGAGAAGCGCCATAGCTAGATCTCCTTCACAAAATACTGTACGTCCTGACAACTCAGAGCAGTGTCCAGTGTTGGCCTGACTACAGTTGTGGTTTTATTATTTCAGCAGTGTGGTGCATGTTTGTCCTGGGTGACCTTGTTCTTACCTCAGACACCCCCCCCCCCCCTTTTTTTTTTTTGAAAGAGAAAATTCCTCTCTCCACACAGTTACACAATATAAGAGGAGTGTCCACTTTCCCACATTCTCCCTGTGGCAGCTCAACCCTGAAACAGATCAGCTGCTCGCCGTCTGTCCTAACTCAGGGGGAAGTGACAAACCCGCCATCATTCACTGCTTACCACACTTTTTCACACACTCTCTATAGCTTTAACAGCACATAAGTTCCCACTCAGTCTTCAGCTCTACACAAACCATACAGCCCAATGCACACACTGCCTAATTAATCCACCGCCTGAAGCACGTAAGGACAAACACAAGACAGACCAATCAAAACTGATATGCCTATTCATTTCTAACAATGCCTATGAACTTACTTTTATTTTCAGACCATGCACCATGGAAGGAATTCTGTTTGCACTTTCCAGAAGTTAAAACACATTTTTAACAAGTGAATGAGCCTCATCCTCAGTATTGCATAAGGCGGCATCTTTTTATCTCAAAAATCCACAAAGCTCTAAAGATAAACAGCAACACTGTCACTCATGCATCCTAATGGGTTAATGATCATTTCCTGCATCAGATTAAGACCCCACAGTACAATTTAACATAGTCCCAGAACCATTAGCTCTTGCTAGCATAGTTAAGGCTGGAAAGTCTATTAAAAGATACCTTACAGAAATGCTGGCACTTCATGCGTGCAATATCTGAAGAAAGGAACTGACCTTGAACTCAGTCCAGCATACCACAGGCATTTCAGTCTTTTTCTGGAGTTTTGCTTTCTTTCAAGTAAAGTCTGGGAGATTTCTATATTTAAAGCCAGAAATTAAAAAAAAGGAGATCACTTAACATTATGGTTAAGACTGTGATTTTTTTTTAAACTATGGCCTTTTTCATATCATGAAAAAAGGATGAAATACTGAACCTAGAGATTTATTCAGGCAAAAATCAAGCAGAAGTGTACATTACGCATGGTAAAACTGCAGGGTATTATCCCAGACGTGGACACAAAAGGAGAACTAAAATCCTTTCACGGTAAATTCTGTAAATTCTCAGTCCTGAACTTTCCAACATGTGTTCTATGCTGCTCCATTTTCAACCACAACTCTGGCAGTGAAACAGTACTACAGACATGCACTGTGAATCCACAGGGAATTTAAGGTAGACAAGGTCAAAGCAAAAACACTGGGCCTGTCTTTTTTGAAACAGCTGGGTCCAATTACACTCGTTTCAACCAGCAGTGGAAACTCGCACATCTACACATCCTCTGTCTGTCAAAACTAGAAGAGAGAATAACACACACAATATGTGTAAAATTAAAACAACAACAAATGAATCTGTTAGGTAAGCGCTCTCTATAGTGCATTTCAAAGAACAGCATCTGGAGTTCATTGTGGAGAATTATTACATTTTATGACCATTTGTGTTAACGTCAAATCTTTCCATAAAAACTATGAAGCAGAGAGGCATGTGCCACTTTGTGCATGTACGTGAAAGTGAATCAAAAGAATAGGAGAAAGTTTCTCCAGCCTCAATACAACAACACACTTTTCTATTATGATCAGGGAACAGGGAGGGGTGTATAATTGTTGTAACTGCTAAGTCTAAAGAAGTCTAAAGTAAATAAAAGGTTGCCAGACCTGCCACATTAATCCAAGGCCATGAACAAGGAATTTGTCCCACATCCTACTGACTGTAGTAAAGGAATTCCCTCCTATGCACTAATTAAACATCTGCTCAAACTTAGTGAAAGTTTTAAACACTGTAAAGCTATAAAAAGCTTGTTTATGTTCTTCATCCTACAGGCCTCTCTGGAATCCCATAGAAAAAAATCTGTATGTTTGTATGTATATGAAGGAGTAAGAAAAGAGAGACAAGCTATGGATGCTAGCATGCATATGCTGGAATTTTGGAATATATATATATATCAATATGTGCAAACTCTGGTCCAGTCCAAAGTTCAGCAGTAAGAGAAACTTTTTTCTTTTAAAAGTAAACATGCATTATCAGTTCCGTCACTTCTGGCCTTGCCAAATCTGTGTGAATGCTCTCCGGGTACAGTGCCTGATGACGCATACGAGGTGGTGTGTGACTGTTTTTTTTCTTTCTTCTTTTTTTTTTTTTAAACTTAAAACTGCAGTGAGCTTTCCATCATGTAGCATGCAGAGTGGACACTTTTCCCAGACAATGTGAGTATACAGAGTGGAGAAACAAGGCTCACACCAGGGTTTGTATTCTATCTTTTATATTCTATCTCCTTCATGCAGTCGAATGGTATGTGATGGCACAATCTCAGTGCACATCGTTTTCACAATCCAGCAGGAACATGTACAGCATTGAAACTCAGACAGTGTGTTCATGCTCAGCTGAAATGATAAGAGCACTGGAGGGCTAAATTCAACAGTGTTGTTGAGAAGACTTTTTTTTTTCATATATTACAGCCCTGCTGAAAAAAACAAAACAATAAAAAACCATCACAGAAATTCTAATGGTTTCCACTACAAATACCATTACAAACCATCAGCTACAAATTACCAGTAGAGACCCACAGGGACCATTACGGTTTCCATTAAAACCAATACAATTCCCATTACCACCATTTGTTTTTTTTTTTCCCCAGCAGGGAGGAAAGACATCTTACAGGTGTCTTACAGGTATAACCTTAATTTCAAGACAACAAGTTGGAGACAAAAAGTCACACAAAGCTTATATTTCAAAACAATAACACAGCATTTGGAGTGAATCCCATTGTACACTCAGAAATAAGAGTATTAAACATCTATACCTTTTTTTTTTTTTTGTAGGTTTGGGGTGGTACCCTTAAGAGTATAAGTTTTGCATCTTTTGTGTGTATCTTTTACCTAGAAACGTGTATGAAATGTATGTGTAAAGCTTTACTTGGAATTAAAATGGAATTATGGTCTGTTTATGTACCTTAAATTATATTAAAAATATCTCATATTAAAGGTACAAGGACAAAAGTAAGCAAAGATTTAGTGCTCTATTTTCTGTGGAGTTTTGGCATTTGTTGTTATTGCAGAAGTATGAAAGGCTGTAGAAGTTTGTGAATTTGGCATACAATAAACAACAACAACAACAACAGTAGTTAGTAGTAAGCGCGCTTGAGTTCTCCTAACACTACTAATAACACACACTCAGCAACACTCCTTCATTAAAGTAATGCAGCTTACTTACCAAGCACAGCTCTGGTTCTTCACACCAACAGGATTCATCTCACGATTCGCTCCTCGCAGAAATTCATCACCCACTTTAGATCCTTGCTTCCTTCAGTTCGGCACGAGCTCGACTACTACATCGCACATGTAGCGGACAACTTCATTACACTTCTCTGTAATTACTGACGGCGCGCATAGGCCCCGCCCACACCGCGCCGCGTCACTGGAGGGCGTGTCGCTGGAAAGCGGCGCACAATCCGCAATTCACGTGCCAGAGACATTCCTCTATTTCCGGTAGCTATTCTTCATTATTCCATGTGATAAAGTCAGCTGAATTGTTTTAGTAAAGTAGAAACAGCTGTGTTGCTGTCATTTAGAAAAAAAAGTCTTTACTAACTACACACGTGAGGTTTACACACGTGATTTAGGACATGATACAACTGCTACTTCTCTGGTGCATGTGCGTGTGTGTGTGTGTGTGTGTGTGTGTGTTTAAATTAAGTGTTTTCTCACAGTATTTCATTTATTTTTACAAGTTACAAGATTTTCTGGCGTTTTCACGCGCCACGTTTTCACACGTGGTTTTGCTGCACGTGTGTTTACATATTATTAACACGGGGTCACGTGTTTACTTTTCAAAGCACGACATGGTGAGAGGCACCTTCACGTGTTTTCCACATATGAATCACACTGATCACATATTACTCACTTAATCATATTTGATAAGCCTGTGATCACGTGAAATTCGTGCGATTTTTTTTCCCTAAAGAAAGATACACACTCACACAGATATGTATATATATGTATATATATATATATATATATATATACACACACACACAAACAATTTATTTATTTATTTATAAAAAATCACGTTGCTGTGTGGGTATTAAATGTATGGTGGGTATGAAATGAACAGATTTTAAATATATATATATATATATATATATATATATATATATATATATATATATATATATATATATATAGATAGATAGATAGATAGTGTGTGTGTTCATATACAAGTTACACACACACATACAAACACACACACACACACACACACACACACACACACACATATATATATATATATATATATATATATATATATATATTTCATTTTTATTACATGAATGAAAAAGAAAGAAGGCTTTGAAGACCAGGAGATACAGATGTGTGTCTACAGTAACTGCAATCCTGCAGCCTCATTTCAGTGTATATCTCCATCACAGTGGACAGAAATTGCAGAAAACACTATGGGACGTGAACTACAGCTCTAGTGTCCTGCTTCAAGCACAAAGGGATGCAAAGTTCATGTCAAATAGCAGATCTACCTCGCCCTCTGTTGGTGAAACAGGGAAAGTACCATTCTCCTTCGTTAAAACAGGACTGTTATTGAAATAAGGCCTTAAATTACAATTCTGAGAGGTCTTTTATAGCATTGCCAAAGCACTGAAATGTTTTTAAAAAAAAACAAAAACAAATAGTTATTAGTTATTACTCATATAGAGTAACAAACAACAACAATAACAACAACAACAATAATAATAATAATAAAAGCTGCAAGCAGCATTTTCAGGGGCCAAGCACCCAGACTCGGTGAGCCACACATTCACAGACGCGCTACCATTATTGCCTAAGCAATCACAGGAAAGCAGAGCCATAACTTTATGAAAAGGGATTCAAGAGTGATTTCTAGTTTCACTCATGATGTGAATGTTTTGACCACGGACAGTGGTGGAATTCTCTGACTGTAGGAGGAAAGGTCTAGATGAACAAATGGGCAGCAGGGTGGCATTGCTGCAGCATTGTTTAGACAGGCGTCAAGATGATGTGAGCCAAATTTGGTGAAGCTTGGGCAAAACTTGGAGGAGGAGTTGCAAAAATGGCAGTTAAATGTAAGCATTTTTTAGCATGTTATTGTTACTTTTGACCAGTAGGTGGCATTGGCACAAAATTTGTTGCATAGCCTCAGGTCACAGTCCTGAAGATGCCTACTAGTGCGCAAAGTTGTTGCTGAGATACAGCCTCAATTCCTGTTTGGCAGCTTCGCCGTCAGATTCACTGGCCCATTACGGACAAACCTTTTGGAATATTCAAAATTCTTTTGATAACTTTTGTGAGGCTTACTCTGAAGATGATGTGTTCCAAATTTGATGATGATTGGAGAAATTGTGTAGGAGGAGTAGCAAAAACACTGTTTTTAACAAAATCCAAGATGGTTGACAGGAAGTCCACTTGAATTTCAGATGTTGGTGTGTGTTCACTTCTGAATAGTCCAGGGAATTATAGGAAAAATTTACTGTAAATTTATCACAAAATCTTCAAATGCTGTAAGTTGCTGTAAGTAAAACGCTGTAAGTATGAAAAGTTGTTACAATTCTTGACCACAAGGCAGCGCAAAATGTCACAAAATGTCTTGGGTGCATTCAGGGCATAGTCCTGAAGATATCTATCAAGTTTCGTGATGATACATAGATGATACATGCTGAGATACACCCTCACATCCTGTTTTTTGCATTTGCCAGCACGTTACAGGAGAACAATGAATGTCAAAATTCCTTACATAACTTTTGTTCAGACATGTCTCAAGATGATGTGTGCCAAATGTGGTGAAGATTGGACAAAATTTGGAAGAGGAGTAGCAAAAATGGCAGTTAGATGTAAGCATTTTTTAGCATTTTATTGTTACTTTTGACCAGTGGTGTTAGTGCGTTGGCAACACTTGGCCCAAATTTGGTCAGAATGTTCCTTAGACCCTCCCCAGTCAGTGTGCCTGATGGTTCTATGGGCTGCTGTAGACACAATAGCCAGAAGAGGAAGAAGAAGAAGAAAACATAGAATAACAAAGGGGTGCCTATACACCTTTGGTGCTTGGTCCCATAAAAACATAAAATAACAATAGGGTGCCTATGCACCCTCGGTGCTTGGCCCCCTAATTATTATTATTATTGTTCCAAGCACCAAAGGTACTGGAACCCTACTGTACTGTTGTTAGAATATTTCTTTCTTTCTTTCTTTCTTTCTTTCTTCTTCTTCTTCAAAACAAATTGTGCAGATCAGGTAGAGACATGAAACTTTGTCAAACGATAGTACTGCCTCCTGCTACTCAGGCAAGTGAGGTGGGCCCCAATCGGCCACATGGTGGCGTAAGAACGCAAACATTTACATTTTGGCCACCATCTCATGAAGTGATTCCTACAAAATTCTTTTTTCCACTGATCCTTTGTTCCTCTCAAACAAAAAAGCTGCAAGAACCATTTAGCTCCACCCACTTAGATTTTTTTATTTTGCTAATTTGCATAATATGCAAAACCCACCTTTGCAATCTAGTCCTAGGATTTTGGTCAATCTTCACTAATTTGGTGTCTAACTACTCAGCAGAGTGTGAAGCTCAATGATTATCAAAAACATGTTGACATTTACAAATAATATGGCCTCCACATGTCCGATTCATTTTGTAGGAAGAGCTAGTATGGCACAATAAAGAAAGACACCAATGCATTGATTAGAGGCCAATAGAGACTCACTGGGGCAAGAATCATGCAGCCCCATGCTCAGGGGAGGAGAAGCAGACAAGACAGTTACCTACGGGGTTACCAAGATGGCCTATTAAAAAAAAAAAAAAAAAAAAAAAACCTCAGCATTCACCATCTTATTTTACAGCAATGAGCAGAATTCAATCTAATAAATGACCACAAATAAAGGCAAAGTGTAAAATATTTTTATTGTAAAATATTTTGCAAAGATTGGGAAAGGGGGATAATGCAGTGGATAATGTTTGTACATCAGAATGACCTTATTTCGCATGCAAAGGCTGAGAAAAAGAAGAAAAATATCTCACTTTTCCAATGCCCAATTTTCTGGGCTAATTTCACGTCTTTTATGTGGTTTTTGAGATGCAGTTGGGCTGGAAATTTTGATGAGACCAGGCAACCCTTCTTAATGCTATTAGCTGATGGAGAGTTTTTTGAATACAGTTGAACAAAGGTATATCTAAACCTAATCTACCACTCAAAATGAGCTGCTAGACTGTATGCCGGATGACTATGTTGTTGACTCTTAAGTGCCTATAGCGGGATTACTCTAAAATTCACTAGGTAATAGCCTATAGCATAAGTCAAGCACGATAGCCTCTGGACTTAGTTTTGTTTGAGGCTATTATTGTCATATTAGCTATTATTATTTTAATTGTTACATGTTATTAATGTAGTTCCACCCCAAGCTGTTGGCCAAGCTGAAAATGGAATATCCACTGGTGGTAAGAGTTGGGCTGAAAAACACAGTTTGAGGATGAAATCTGCATCTCTCACTCTTCAGCCTGCCTCCTGAGTAATCATTCCCTACCAATCAATCACAAAGTCACAATATACATTATAGTATATTTTATTGAATCTTTAAAACCAGATGGACAAACTTGTTCAAAATGTTATGTATATATATATTTACAAAAAGAAGTGAGCAAGAAGTTCACATATGATTGTTTTAGCTTAAACTATTAAAATCTGGTTTATGGAAATGATTTAAATTTTCCTTAAATCATTTTCCTTTAACTTAGAACTACAGTGGTATGTACAAGCCACCATGAAAAACTGAATCTAAAACTCGCAAAAATAACAATAAAATGTTACCACGTAGTCAGAATCAACTACATGATTAAATTGTGCATCCACCTCAAAAACACAGTGGAACAGTTTGCAAGGCCAAATCTTGTGGAATATAAACTTTTTGGAATAGTTTTAGTCTAGGACTGACAAACCGATTCTCATGTCAAAGCAGATCTGAACATTTAAATTATAACGTTAAACCCTGAGTACAGAGATACTGATTAAAAAAACAATATTAAAAAACAGTATAATGCAGTACATATAATAAATCAACACAATTTTAATGTACAGAATATAGTTAGCAAACAAAAAAAAATTAATAATGAAGGTTGTAACAATCACCTTACCTCCTCAAGACACACCTTGTTCAAACCAAGCGGACTGCCAAATAAAATAAACTATTTAAAAAAAAAAAATCGTCATTTAAAAGCATCCACAAGCTTTCGCAAGAGTTTGTTACTGGTGTACAAGTTCAGAGGAGTGGTCCCAGTCTCAGTCCTGCCTGCACGTGCTCACGTCTTCCCTAGTTTGTCTGATTCATTTGCTGAAGGTCTCGGCGATTAGCGGACAATCCGAATCTGCTGTGTTAGGGTAGGGACAACACTAAACAATGCGTTTCCAGTAATGGGGAAGAGCAGTGGTTCTTAATTCCAGTCTCGGGGTCACCATGTTTTGCACAGTTTTGTAATTTTCCCAGCATTCACTTCATGTGAGAAAAATCAGGGGGATCGGAAAACTTCCTGTTATCCTGACTTGAAAGTGTTTACACATTGCTATTTCATTTACTAGATAAATATGGCAGTGGTAGTTCTTATCTAATATTAGCTACCATTAGCTTTTTTCTGTGTTTATGTAAAATATTACTGCATTTCTTTCTAATCTTCAGTAAACCTGAAGTGGGTGGTAATCCACTATAATCCCTTCTCAAGTCAAACTCTTATTTAAAACCTTTTAAAAACCTATTTTTAAGGAGACTTAGCATGCTTATGTAGGCAGTTGCAGTTGTTTGGTTAAAGACATTGGAGCTGTCAGGAAGCTTCAAAAATTCCAACATAATTCCTATACAGAGGTCTACCAGAAAATCTTTTCAAGTTGATATATACAGCAATTCCCATATTTTGGGCATTCTAAATGTAGCATTCTAAATGTTACCTATATCATCAGCTAATCATCAAACTCTGATTGAGCAGATTTGGGTGTTTTACAGCAGAAAAAGCATACTGTGTTGGAATACAGAAGGACTGCTATAGACGGACAAAGAAGGTGGGAATCAGATGGGTTTGGTGGTGCTATTGTAGACAAGTTTCTCTGTGTCCTCTATAGTGAGTAGGTGTGCACCGTTAGCAGAAATGTGCTGGCGCCTTGGCTGCTGCTTCTTCTTCTTCTCCTTCAGGATCCAGTAACCAATCACAGCCAGCAAGATCAGGATGGCCAAGCCCAGTGCGACAGCAATGGCAATGGCAACTGAAAAAAGGAGGGACCAGGGAAGAAAAGCAATGAATGGTGGTGTGATAGGCCAAGAGAACCTGTTAGAGATGTTCACAGAGTACTGAAGGTAATATATGTACACACACTCTGCAGTAGTGTTGTGAGTATGCTTGTCATCGGTCAACACAAAGTATGCTTGACTAAGCATAAATTCATACATAATAATATACAATAACAATGGAACAAAATGAAATATTAATGATCTGTGTCCATCGGAACATGTACTGTAGCCTCTAAATGTAAGCATAATTTTTCCTCAGGAAGTTGGACAGCAGTGTAATGAACAATTACCTGATTGACTGTCTTGTGTCTGCTTCTCAAAGACTGCCCGTTTGGCGAAAGCATCTTTTTCTGCACAAGCAGTGTAAGACATTAATAATGATGCACATACACTCCTTACAAAAAATCCACTCACAAAAACACCAATACTGCAAACCATGATATCTTAACAAGTGAAAATCTTGAATACAGACAAATACATTTAATATTGCTTCTTATTAAGTCACGATAAAAGGAAATGCTTTTCCTAATTCCATGTTTGAAATGATCTATTTTATGCCACAACATGGTTGAACTCCTGAATCTGATTGGTCAGAAGGTGTGCATTATTTTTGTATAACTGCACGGCTTGGAAAGTAGTTGCAGCTGTACTAAGAACCTATCATTTATATTAATATGCTGTTTCTAGTGTGCTATTTTTTCTATAGTAGGAGTCCATACGCAGGCATGATGGCCACTCCACATAATTTAAGACTATTTAAAATTAAAAACTGATTATTAAAAAACATGTTCAATAAAATAAAACGTATAATCATCGATGTGATGTGGACGTGTTTATATAACATTTCTGGAAGGAGTGTTAAATATCAGCGCTAGGCAACAGTCACAGTGCTTTGCAAAGTTTCCCAGCACAGTAAAGTCTTCAGACAGAAGAGTTTATGCTTTCTGGTTACTCTGTAAAATGACAAGCTGTGTTTTTTAAGAGAGAGAGAGAAAGTGAGATGCTGGTAAGGGAATGACCGTTTATTGTTGCTATAACGTAAGTGATAACATAAACTGACTTAAA
Source organism: Pangasianodon hypophthalmus (assembly GCF_027358585.1). Taxonomy (NCBI): domain Eukaryota; kingdom Metazoa; phylum Chordata; class Actinopteri; order Siluriformes; family Pangasiidae; genus Pangasianodon; species Pangasianodon hypophthalmus. The sequence continues at coordinate 20,166,748 of NC_069719.1, read as the reverse complement.
TTGTGGACGACATTTAATCTAACTATAAAAAGTGTGATGTGTAGTTTATTAATAAATGAAACATTGCAATAGCTGGCAATAAGCGGAATAACACTTCCAGACCATGTGATTACGTGAAAATAATCCACTTTGGGGTGGTATCATACCACCCTGGCACGGACTATTTTTGTGTAGCTGCATGCTCTGTCACATGTTACTCCTTACCTACTGTCAGATTATTTTGTTTCGTTCTAGAAAATCTCAGGCTTGAAATTAGTAAGAATGTCTAGAAATAAGGTTAATAATCGCAAATTTCTTTTATAACAATCTCAAAATTAAAAACAACAGACAAATCAACATATTTTTACTTGCTAAAATATAATTTCAATTTGTGTGTGTATGCATAAGATTAGTTAGGTTTTATTAGTAAGTGAAAGGCCTCTAGCCAAAACTCACCAGTCACTTTACTGCACAATTTCATGCAGTCCTGCTCAGAATTAAATTGGTTATCGTTGCCCTGGCAGCCACCATAGTTGAAGCGAATGCATTTCTGATCATATGGATTGTAATACCACTTGGTACTGCTGTCCCGGCAGGGTCCTGTGACAGGAGGTTGTGTGCAATGGCTGGCTGCCATGCCTTAATGTCGAGAGTGGAAGAAAGAATCAGAGTAAGAAAAAAAAACAGACACCATTCTCCGGAATGCATCAGTGGGTTATTTCTAAATAATAAAAATCATAGCTGTTGATGCAAACCTTTGTCCTCATCTTCATCTATGTCAAGCAATCTGTGAAAGTTTGAGTCCACTGTGCAGGAAGAGAAAAATAATTCATTAATATAATAAAGGAGGATATGCTTCCATCTTCCCATACAATTTTCATTCAAACAAACCTTTTTGTAAAAGATCCAGAGGGACAACGAGGAAAATCAATTATCATTAAGCATTCATCTCTATCTGAGCCAGATGAATGCAAAAAAGGCAGAAGAAGAGAAACAGACAGAAAACACCAGTAGGAAATTAATGCTAATTAACTGGACATTAGTCAATTTGTCCGTTTTCTTGCTTCCACTTGAAGAAGCAAGAAATGAAGAATGTTAGTTGCTGACTAGCTAGTATCTAGAGTAAGAAGTGTTAGACTAAGTTGCTAGCTCGTTATTGCTGGCTATGACAATAGTCTGTTGACGTTAATGATAAACACTGCTTAGGTGATCCAAACATCAATCACCTACAGTTGTTTCTAGAACTACAGCAACTCAGATGATCACAACCAATGAAGAAATTATTTTGGTTTCAAACCTGTCATCATGCTAAGCAGCCTAACTGTCAGGATGGAAGGAAGGAAGGACGGACATCTATCTATCCATCTATCTATCCATCCATCCATCCAACTTTCTTTCTATCTTTACTTGTTTAGAGATTTAATTCCTTGAGTATATAGTTTCTGTTTATTTGGCACACCAAATATTCAAACACAGCTCTGAATGTGAGCTAATAAATTTAGACAACATATCGTGCTTCTGCATGACTAGCAACATAGCATGTCTGCTGCAAGACTGTATGACTAAATGCCTAAGATATAAGGAAGTCAGAATGCACTTTCTGCAGGACAACTTGAACCTTGGTACCTACTATTGGCACACTGATCTTCATCTGAGCCATCGCTACATTGCTTCATCTGATCACATTCGAGCACTTTATCTATGCAACATCCATTAGCACAGGTAAACTTCTCTGGTCCACATGACATGCCACATTCCTCTTCTGAAAGAGAGACAATGTTTGTCAGTTCTTTATACTAAAAGGATTTAATAGATTGATATAAGTATAATAAATAATATGTCTATACAACATAAACCTAAACTCACTGTGTCAAAAAGTTGAAATCAGTTTTTTAATGTTAAACTCAATGCTTACTGGTGGCCTGTAATGGTTTCACGGGACTTTTTCAGTCCCAAAGTGTCACAGGTGAGTTATGGTTTTATATATAGTCTTACTGTTCTCATTCAATAAGCTCCAGATAAGGCAGACTTGTAAGAGAACAGCTTTATGGACTTACTTGGAAGTTCAATTGGACCATGTCTTCCTGGTGAGGGAAATGTTTTTACTGCAACAGAGAGGAGAACTGTGCATTAGTAGCAAATATAAGCAGTAGTAGACTTCCAGACAAGACCAAGATCAATACATGCTTCTGCTTTTAACCCTGGTAGTTTGGAATGCCTGCTAATACAACTGAATGATAAATTGGTCACATTACCAAAAACATTAAAATTACAGATGTTTAATTTGATCATATTAACAATGATTTAATTGGAAATGTTGAACTGTATGCTACCTGAAACTTGATCACAGGCTTCAATACATTCCTGCTCAGACAGATAGTTATTGCGGTTTGGACTGCAGCCACCAAAGGTGAATTTCTCACACTGCTCCGACAACGCATTGTAGTGCCAGCGAGGGAAGGAACCACGGCATGGTCCTACCTTCTTAGGCACCAGACAGTGGTCTAGAAAAGGATCAAATGAAACAGAAAACATGCATAGGCAAAACATAGACAAAACATGCGTAAACGTGCATAGGCAAGTGATATATGTTGTTACAATTCCAACCCAATGTTGTAAGGTTTTCACAGTGGCAAATTATCCACAGGGCCAGGTGTGGCAGAACCCCACCATTTATATCAGCCTTTCAGCCAGTGTTGATCTTCATAAAGTCCTCCTTTACAGCTTCATACATTTTAAATTCAGTTGAAATACTATGCCTCTTTTGAGTGACCAGCAATTTTTTACAACTACTGGAATTTACCATCACTGTAACATTATTTCAAAATGTCAAATGGGAATCGGCGCTAATAGAGGCCCATATAATAGAGGCAAAGATTGGGAGAGGGAAAGGGGGACTATTTGGTAGAAAATGTTCATACATCAGAAATAGGTGTCCCAAGCAAAGGCTGAGTAGAACAATGGCCAAATTTTTTGGGTGCATGCCAAGGCTTTTGTGTGGTTTTTGAGATATAGTTGGATTGGAAACTTTGCTGAAACCTGTAAACCCTGGTTAATGTTATTACATCAAGCACAGCTAAACAAAGGTATGTCTAAAACTGCTCAAAATGAGCTACTAGACTATATGCTGGATGACTGTGGATGACAGTCGACTCTCAACTGCCTTTTATGGGCTTACTCTTAAAATTACTCTTTAGCATGAGTCAGGTGTGATAGCCTCCCAACTTAATTTTGTTTGAGGTTATGCCATTATGAGGTCAGTTATGCCGTTGTGCCGTCCCACTAAAATCTATGGTCACAAGCTGGGTTTTCATCTAATTTTCTATATCATGATGCCCAAAACCAGTACTGGATGGCTGAATATATTTAAAATGTCTGACCTGGAACATTATCTTAAGTTAATCTCCCACTCTAGACTTTTGTGAAATGGGGTCTACCACAAGGCTGCTATCTCCCTTAGAGCTTTGTAGGTAGACAGCAATAATCAACAGATAGATAAAGTAATATTTAGCTAGATAGATTTTATTGATATCAAATGTGAAATATGGGTGCTGCAGTACTAAAAAAAAAAAACAGACATTACGCACACATCAGATACTTACACACAGTATACATATTTTTACACACACACACGCACACTCCAAAAACAGCAAGTGAAACCTTGACAGTCTCTCACTTGTTTATGGTTTTCCTTTTACCTGATCATGGGTATGGCTTTCACAAGAAATAGCTCACAACCGAAGAAACATTGTGAAATGTTATACATTGTCTTCACAGAAAGTTCACTATGTTTCAATACAGATTTGGAGTTCGATATCTTCTGATAGCTCAGACTTCACAAGCTGTTAATGTGTGTCAGTATGGCAGACTCAGTGGGAGTTGACTTATTGGATGATGCGAAATGTATTTACACTAAAATATTAATTCTGAGCATTATCTTAATTTCCCAACACGTGAGGATTTTGATGTTCTTAATTCTGTTGTCTTGTTTCCACTGCCACTGCATCTTTACATTAACAGGTATGTGTTAGCTAGCTAAATCATTAACCTAAATTCCTGGTAAACAGAAAGTAATTCCCCTCCTTATTGCAGGGAAATTATAGCCATATACACGATATGGCCAGACATGTAGACACTGTCCATCACACCCATATGTGGGCCTTTCCTAATCTGTTGCCACAAAGTTGGAAGCTCACAATTGTATAGAATGTCTTTGTATGCTGTAGCCTCACAATTTCCTTTCAGTCAAACTAAGGAGCCCAAATCTGTTTCATCATGGCAGTGCCCCTGTGCACAACTGTGCACCAGGCTTTATCACTTATCGTCACTGCCTGACCTCACTAATGCTGTAGTGACTGAATGAGCATAAATGAAACTTGACTGAATGAGCCAAGTTCCAAATTCTAGTGGAAAGCCTTCCTAGAATAACGGAGGCTGCTATAGGGAGGGAGTGGCGGTTCTGGGTAATTACTTTTTAAAATTGCACCTGACCTTTATGGTTAGGAAGTCAGCTTGTTTATGCGACCACATTGCTGTCCGAGACCACAAGTTAAAATGCTTCTGTTTGGCATTCTTTTTCAATTTAACACAAAGGTTTTCATCACAAATTATAACAGCAATAACTTGAGTTAAATGTAGAATCTTAGAAATATTTACATGATTTTTTGGAATTTCTTAGTATTTGGTATGTCCCCTTTTTGCTTTAATGACAGTGTGCATTTGAGCTAGCTCCACAAGTTTGTGTAAAACCTTATGATCTAGGAGTTAGGACACTGTGGACTTCTGAGCAAGCTCTTCCGGCAATGGACTCTGGTAAAGACCAAAGGAGGAGCTCTGTACATTTATGTTAACAAATCATGGTGCACAGACTCTATAACTGTAACTGAAAGTCATTGCTCTGCTAATTTAGAGTATTTGATGATTAAGTGCAGACTCTTCTATTTACCCAGAGACTTTTCAGCCATTGTTGTGACTGCATCTTACATTCCTCCAGATGCTAATGCTAAATTAGCTATGGATAAACTGCACACAGCTATCAGCAAGCAACAGCCTGCACATCAGGATGGAGCTTTTCAATCATGTCAATATGAGAACTCTACTTCCAAAATTCCATCAGAATGTCTCCTGCTCTTCAGAAAGGACAATACACTGGACCATGTTTACATGAACTGTGTGTTTACATGACATTCTTACAAACTTCCACAACACAACATCCATTGAGGAGCATGCAACATCAGACTCCTCCAGAGACTCCTCTGAACAGCCACAAGAACCAGCAGGTTCAGAGCCAGCTTCTTCCCCACAACCATTACCCTGATGAACTGATGAGCTGCAATGGACTGTGTGTTCTAACACCTTTCTATCATAGCCAGCATTAACTGTTTCAGCAATTTGTGTTACAGTAGCTCTTCTGTGGGATCAGACCAGATAGGCTAGCCTTCGCTCCCCACGCACATCAATGAGATTTGGGCGTCCATGACCCTGTTGTCTGTTCACCTGTTGTCCTTCCTTGGACCACTTTTAGTAGGTACTAACCACTGCATACCGGGAACACCCCACAAGACCTGCCATTTTGGAGATGCTCTGACCCAGTCGTCTAGCCATGACAAATTGGCCCTTGACAAAGTCGCTCAGATCCTTACGCTTGCCCATTTTTCCTGCTTCCAACACATCAATGTTGAGAACTGACTGTTCACTTGCGGGCTAATATATCCCACGACTTGACAGGTGCCAACGTAACAAGATAATCAGTTATTCACATCCCATATATATGCCAGCAAATGTAACTTAAAACCAATGGGAGGTCACGCTACTCCACACCTCTCATTCCACTCAACTCATTCATGAGCAGTTATACAAAAATATGCCAAGCATGTGACGTTTGAGTCATGGCTCTTTACTTAATGTCATGAGAAAGGAAGAATAGAGCTGCTGAGATCAGATCACACATCAGAAACTGCACCAGCCTTTTATATATATATATATATATATATATATATATATATATATATATATATATATATATATATATATATATATATATATATATTTCTTAAGAACACTGGTCAAATGATTAAAAATAAAAAGGCTATTATGATTAACCAATAATGGGTGACAAACAAAACAAATACTTCTCACTGTATGTTAAAGCACTAATATTCGCATAATCGTATGCCATCTGACAACCAACCCTGACAATAGCGTTAAGTCACCTGTTCTGCGATGTAAAAACAAGCAACCCCCGAGAGCAAAACACAATACAATCAGCAACAAGACAGGAAGAAAAAGATATGAGGACAGAATAGACAAAGATAGTAGGCTACAATTTGGATGTGAAGCATAATATAAATGAAATTCTACATATTCTGACTGTCTAGAAATTTGTCACGTATGGCCACCATTTAAACTCCATTAAACAGTGTTCAATACCTAATTGCATTATTTTTTAGATTTCTTTTCTTTGATTTCTCAAGTGCATTCAACACCATCCAACCTCTCCTGCTAAGTGAGAAGACGGGTAGAAAGTAGGTTGACACCTCCATGAGCTCCTGAGTCACAGACTACCCCTCAGACAGACCTCAGTTCGTGCAGGGAACAAAATAGCACAGGGAACTGTACACCAGACTTCCCCTTCTGTACACCACAGACTTCCAGTACAAGTCAGACCTCTGTCACCTGCAGAAACTTTGCAGTGGTCGGGTGCATCAGGGATAGACAGGAAAAGGAGTATAGGGACCTGGTAGACAAATTTGTTGAGTGCTGTGGAAAGAACCATCTACTCCTCAACGTGGCCAAGACCAACATGCGAGTTTCAGGAAGAAAAAGGACTGTAACCAGACCAGAAAACATCATGGGACAGGATGTTGAGCTGGTTGACACCTACAAATACCTTGGTGTCCACCTTGACAACAGGCTGGACTGGAAGGTCAACACGTGGGCTGTTTACAGGATAGTATGCTGTTTACAGCATTAGAGCTGGAGAAGCACGGAAGCTCAACAAACTGATAAAGAAAGCTGACTCTGTCCTGAGATACTCCCAGGACAGTTTTGATGTAGTCGTGGAAAGTAGGACACTAAACAAACTAGTGTCCATCCTGGACAATGTATTACATCCCCTCCATGATTTATTGGTCAAACACATAAATGGAGCACATTCAGCAACAGACTCGTTCAGTTCCGCTGTAGCGGAGGAATGGTGCAGGAGGTCTTTTCTACCAACAGTGTTCACCCTGTACAGGACATTATTGTGCATTAGAGCCTATTCCTAGAATAAGCTCATCAGACATCTGTTTGCATTTCTGCACTTGGTGGCATTCTGTTTACCGTATTGCTGCTAACTCACTATGTAATTGCACAATACAACTTATTGTGGATGCTCTGCTGATCATATCTACTTTGCTGCATGTCTGTTGTCACTACTTGCACTGTCACATTTACTCAGAGGACTGGTGTTTACAGTTATATTTACTTTATTTTTGATACTAATTATGATTTTACTGAATATGTTTGTGGAGAAATGATTGATTATTTCTTATTGCATATTGATTATTTCTTGATTATTTCTTACTGCATACACTATTCTTTTGCTGCTGCTACAGTAATATGAGTGAAGAAGAAAAAACAAAACAAAACAAAAACAAAAAAAATACCCACAGATAAACAGCAGCAGACCAACTGAAATGGCTTCAACAGACCAGCAATAAACAGAATTTCATGCTTCCTCATTAAAGTGAGTCACCTCATAAATGAGGTGAAGCTAACTCATCAAAGATTATTCACTGAATCTCATGCAAGTAGACGAAAAGATGAGTGTCTGGCTTCTCTTTTACTGCTTGTGAAAATCAGAAAACCAGCTCAACTAGTTTCACTGCCTCAAAGACGAAAGCATATTGCAAACCAAGACTCATTTCCGCTTCCCTCTGACACACTAGACCACTTTTTACATTTCTAGATCTGAAGTCCCTTGGTATGTTTTTACTAGGTAAAATTTGACTGTGGTATTTAGGTTCTGATTTTATTGTATTTAGGATCTATAATTTTATTTAAAAGTGATCACCAAATCACCATCAAGTATCTTTAGTTAGTTTGTCTAGTTTTTGAGTCTGGTGTCATTTTAGGGTGGAATAGCACCTTAAATCTTAAAGTTGTAAGATTTAGATTCAGTTATTTGTATACAGGAATCTAAAACTCAGGCAGTAGTAGCTCAGTGGTTAAGACATTTGACTTCTGATCGGAAGGTCGTGAGTTCAAATCCTAGGGCAAATCCCTGAGCAAGGCCTTAACCATAAAGTGGGATAAATGTATCTATAAATGAGATAAATGTAAGTCGCTCTGGATAAGGGCGTATACCAAATGCCATAAATGTATTGTAATGGAAGAATTTAACCAAGGCAATTCCTAAAATAAAGGGACACATTACACATTAAGCAACACATGTAAACATGACCACAGATTCTTAGGAAAACAAAAGTTGTTCATCTATATAGCCATCATTATAGAAACTAGTAATCCAACAATTCACCATCACACAAAAATCACCAGTTCTTCTATTATATATGGACAACATCTAAGAATTTTGCAATATCTAGCCGATAAGGATGACCAATTTAAAAAAAAGGTTAAGCCAATTTTTATGTGTTTTTAGGCTCATTTGTAATTTAAATACATTTACAAATGCAAGTCAATAGGCTAGGAGACATAAAACTATACAACACCTAGGTTCTCTTCAACATGTGCCATTACATATCCATTTCATTCAAATTCCCAAAAAAAAAAAAAAAAAAAAAAAAAAAAAAAAAAAAACCTTTGCCCTGCATTAGCCAATGTGTAAAACTAAAAAGATTCTTCTCCCAAGAAACCAAGCTGAATCACACGATTAGGACATAACTAAATGAACCGCTTTCAATTATACATAAAAGCACTTAACACACCGGCAGCCTTTTTGATCTGTTAATAAAAAGCAGTTACATTATGTTCTTTGTCCCCTTTATTCAAAATACTCATTACTGATTTGACTAAACTGTTGATTTTAAATATTGATTTAACTAAAGGAACAAAACAGCAAGAGCTACATGGTCAAAGATTGGAAAAGAATTGCCATTTTCAGGTTTTTACTCATTTTCAGTAACGATCAGACAGGGTTGTGGTAGATCCAGAGCCAATCCCAGGAACACTCAGTGCAAGGTGGGAGAATTCACCCCAGACGGGACACCAGCCCATCCCAGGGCACCATGCATACACACATTCACACCGAGATGAAATTTCGTGTAGCCAGTCTGCCTACAGTCATGTTTTTGTGTGGCGGGAGGAAACCAGAGAACCCAACATCACATGTTCATATCAATCCATTTCTAAAAATAATATTTGCTAACAGAACACATCTGCATTTGAGCCATGTTAATCAACACAGCATAAACTGACTGAACTCATGTCTTAGGAGTATCAATATCAAACTGTGGCGACAGCTTATAGTAAGTTTATGTTAAGACAAATACTCACGGTGTGACTGCTCAGGTGTGAGGACCAAGACAGTGACCTCTGCTGAGTCAGACTGGCCAGCGTTGTCTGTGACAGTCAGCCTGAACTTATATACTCCAGGAGACAGGCCGGACACCCTCACTTCATCTTTAAAAGTGGTTTTCTGAAAGGAAACGGACACACTGAACTGCATTTCAGAATGCAAAGGTCTTTATCTACAACTGTGCTCGAAATGTGTGAGATAGGATTAACATGTGGAAGAATCAGATGCACGGATTATGTAATATCTCAATGATATTACATAAATCTTAATGAGTTTACAAAATGTGGCATGCTATTACCAAGTCAACAGCCTTTTGAAAACCATAAAGAGTTCCTGTCTTTCTAGTAATTCAACAGTTGAACCTGAAGCATGATGAGAAAGTTCACACACCTCCATGACAGCTGTGGGGCTTCCAGACATCTGCACCCACTGGTACTGAACAATTTCATGGTCATCCTTGCTCTCAATGCCATTGAGCATCACAACGTCATGAGGCTGCACCACTCTGTCCTGTCCGGCTATTGCTCTAGGAGGGTGATCCTTCTTATCTGCCCGACACAAGAAAGCGAATGGTAAACATAATCACGTTTTACATGATAGCAGTGAGAGGAGGTTGTTATGGTCCACAATCAAACAAGTCGTCACAGGTCTGAGGCATGTATGTATACGTGTGCTCCTCACGAGTATTTCACCAGGAAGGGCAGGGGGAATCTTGAATTACAGGAACTGTTTTTCCAGTAAACGTATAAGCGCAGGATACAAACAAACCAAAACATCTAAAATGAAGACGTTACAAGGATAATCACTGATGTGATTACACAATCAAATCCTACAGTGAGGAGCACTTTTGACAAAACAGGATTGGATATTAGATTATTTTAACAGAAAGAGGTTATATAAGAGACGTAGTATCGCTTGAAGCATATTACATAAGTTTACAAAACACTCAGGTATTTAGTTAAATATTTTGATGCTGTAATATGCCTTTAGAGTGAAACTGTGCCTATAGTAATCACAAATAGTAGACTATAAATTAATGTATGAAGATTGTAAAAACATATACAAAATTCTATGATGTTCATTTACTTGTTTGTTTATTTATTTATTTATTTAAATGTATTTATTTTTATTTTCAATTTTACATGTATTTATATGTATTTAATTTTTGGTTCAATTTATTTAATTATTAATGTAGTTATTTCATTTTACACTCTGATTTATTTATTTGTTTGGTTGTCATAGTGTATTTTTGGTACTGGGCATTATGACTACAAGCACCGATACTGAACACAGCTGCGTCCAGTGACAGCCTGCCGTCCCAGTTATGAGCTTCTTTCTCCACTAGCTAAATAATAATAATAATAATAATAATAATAATAATAATAATAAAACACTTTTATTCTTCATACTTTATATGTTATTATTATTATTATTATTATTATTATTAATACAATACATTATTCTTCATTTTTAAAAAAAATATTTATTTTATTCATTTTTTCCCTCCAAACGTACCTGGATCATACTCTTCCAGGTAGCTGCCAAAAACAGAACTCAGGACAAAGTTGCTGAAACCCTTCTTTCTGACAAAGCGGCACACTTTCTTCTGCTTATACAGACAGTTGAAGAGGAAGCAGGACTTGATGGTCCCCTCCTGAGCTCCATTTTCCATTAAGGCCAGGTTACAGTTGGACTCTTTACAGCATGCAGCCACACACTCTTTGACTCCAGTGACCTGTGGAGATCCGAGGAACTGAGCGCCATCATTCACTGATTCATCTGTGTCTAAAATGAAGTCATCCTTTCCTTTCGTAAACTTGTTTAAGCATTGTTCTGAGGGGATCTGGGCCAGCAGAAGAGTTTGCAGCAGCGATATGGTGAGAACTAACAAAGAGATCCGATAGGGAGGCATCATCATCAACTTCTTCATCATCATCTTGTGAAATAATCTCTCTTCTCCACTTTGAGTACTCTGAAAGCAAATCAACACACACACACACACACACACACACACACACACACACACACAAAGCTTCTTATTATTACACTGAACAGACTGACCTATCACAATGGTCAGCACATAATCTCATATTCCACACCTCTGAACAGGATGTATATCAATTAATTAATTAATTAATATTGAAAAATCAGATTACACCATTACTCCAGCATAGAAGGGTTAAAGCCTCTGGAGGTATTTAATTCCTGTAGGCCTTTGAGCGAAACCGAAAAGTGAAGGCGTCTTACCGGTTCAATTCAGCTTCAGACTTCTCTCCTGAAGTATTTCTTCACTTCAAGAACTCTCTCTCCACAAAATTCCTCCAACGGAAATGACAAAAAACTGAAAACTGAACTGAAAAAAAAGAAATTTTCGTAAAACCTTGAAGAAGGCGAATGACGTCCTCCTCTCACAGCAGGTGCGCCCGATACCTGCGGAACAGGAAGTGAAATTCGATCCGACAGAGCGCGAGCGCATGCTAGAGTACTAAACAGTACGCTGCTGGACACTGCAGCCTGTTAGTGCAGCATACTGCTTAGTACAGTAGTATGCAACCACTGTTACGTGATCTGGACCACGCCTCTCTGACGCGCACCGCAGTTTAACAACTGGAAAATCACCTGAGCACCTTGCGTACAACAACTCACATGTACACAAATGTGCTTCAGATGTTTCACTACTCAACAAATGATTATTAAAGTAATTAACATTATTATTATAAAAAAAAAGACTTATCAGAATATAACACTTCTTCTCTGCTTCTCATCCTCACCCTCTTTCATCAACACTGAACTATGACTCTTTGTTAATTATTTACAATTTTTATTTAAAATGTACAACTTTTTTTAATTTATTTTTTAATTTTTAAATTTTTTTTAAGATGTAGCCTACTTTATGGGTATTTCTGGTTAATGACTTCCACTGAACCTTTAATATCTATGCTTTTATAGGATCATGACTTTTCTTTAATTTATAACCTCTAAGAAACAGCATAGTCATGAGCCTGATCTAAGATTAGCCTTTTGTTATAGATATAGGCAAACGGCCACAAGGGGGCAGTCATACATAAACCTGGAGCTAACAGTAAAAAAAAAAAAAAAATATATATATAAAAAATAACCCTACACATCTAGGGTTAAATTAGATTTTGTTTACCTTCACATATTCACAGATAAAGGGCAAGAGCTTCAGTTCATGTTCAAACATCAGAATGGGGAAAAAGTGTGATCGCTGCGACTTTCACTGTGGCATGGTTGTTGATACCAGATTGGCTGGCTTGAGTATTTAATAAACTGCTGATCTCCTGGGATTTTCACACACAACAGGCTCTAGAGTTTACACAGAATGGTGCAAAACACAAAAAACATTGAGTGAGCAATAGTTCTGTGGGTGTAAATGCCTTGTTGGTAAGAGAGGTCAGAGGAAAATGGCCAGATTGGTTCGAGCTGCCAGGAAGGATATAGTAACTCACATAATTACTCTTTACGACTGTGGTGAGCAGAAAAGCATCTCAGCATGCACAAAACACTGAACCTTGAGGTTGTGTGAAAAAAAAATCACCTGTTTTATTTTCATTCTTCAACTGTCCAGTTTTGGTGTGTCCGTTTGCTGCTAAGATTTTTGCCAAAAAAATCAGACAGAACTTCTCAATATTCTGCCCAAAATTACTGGTTCGTCAAGACCTTAGATGCTGAATGAGGACCAGCTGCATTCTTTACTGCCAAAATCTATCTTGGATCTCTATAAATGAACAAAACAGTTTGTGCCTAAGGCAAGATATCATTACTGTTAAATTCAGAACTGCATGAAAACATAGCCACCGTGTCAACTTGCTACTGAAGTTCAGATTAAGCACAGCTCTACTCTTATATCAGAAAACCTCCATGAAATTCCACTTATTTCCACTATTTGACATTTAACTTGATATTTAATTAACTGTTTATCATTGTAATGCATGTAGTTTAATTTATAACAATAAAAATATAATATTATATAATACTGTATAATATTATGTAATACACAAATCCAGTTTTGGAGTACAAACAGACAGAGGACTATTAAGTAAGGTGACTTCTCAAGAAACTTTGTCTTAAATCATATTTCAAATCTCTATAATTTGAGAGATTCTACATAAGATGTAGTATGCAATTTTTGCAATTCATTCATTATTCATTCATCTTCAGTATCTGCTTTGTTTGTGCCATCCATACACATCATGGGAGTTAGAGATCCATCAAGTGACAAATTTGTTTACTTACACAGCAAACTTTACTACTGTTATTATGCAACTTTGTGATGCTTAGTGTAAGATTGTTAATATGGTTGCCTAGTGAGAATGCATGATTCTCTTATTCTTCAGCATAGCTTTTTTTTTTAGTTTTTCACATTTTGCAGTGATTGGCACATGTGCTTTAAGCTTGAACTTCTGTTTCTTAGAGTTGCTGCAATGTCCTCTACCTCTCTGAGCATAGGGTCCTGCTTTTCGGCATTGGTAAGGACTCTTGGTGAATGCTGCGGAGGTTGCAGTGGTGTGCTAGATGGCGAAGAGCACGGGGGCGTGAAAGACCTCTGCCTCCTGTCAGTCACTGAGACACCTGGCTCTGAAAAAATTCATTTCTGTAGATAAAAATATTTAAATCAGTAGAAGAGGTTGTTGGATGTTAAAAATCTTACCTTATGAGTTAGGTATCTGTGCCTCTGGTGGCATGTCACCATTACCTATAACAGGGGTATAGAAGGGCACGCGTAAAGAAATGTTATAAAGCATAGATGCCTTCAGAAATAATGAAATTAAACATTTTCTACATTTTAAAGCTTCCATAAAGAGCAGTAAACATCAATAAACTAAACAAAGTCAATATTTGGTATATTTTTTTATATATTTTTTTAAGCATCTTGGAGAATCTCCCACAGCTCTTCTGAAAGATTTTGTCTGGCACACTTGCTTCTGTTTTTGCAGGTAATCCCTGACAGCCTTCATTATTATTATTTTTTGTCTGAAAAGTGGTCTATTATGTAATATGTTTCTTGCTGACATACAATTTTTTCTGTAAATGTTTTTGGAAACAATAATGTTTGTAAATGTAAAAATTGCTCTTTTTACTGATGCAACAATGCACAGGACCAAAAAATCAATACAAAATTTGTGCTGAAGACTTGTGCATAGTACTGTAGTTCTGAAAAGAACTGTAGATAATTGATATTTGGGCCACCTGAGCAGTGATTAAAGTCAACAAACTCTGTTTAGCCTATTTAGCCTAACACTTATTACTCTAGATACTAGCTAGCTAGCTAGTTAGCCACTAACCTTTTGTTCAGTTTGGCCTACGAAAACATTTACACATAGCTTTACTAAAAATACATAAATGAGGCCCAGTGTTTGTGAGTTCTGTGAACTGAAAGGATAGTAGACTGACACAAGCATAATATATAATATGTCTATACAACACAATACTAAGTGCCTTGTTTACACTTAATTTTTGTATAGAGACAAGCTCTCTCCTGTCCCTAATAGATTTCAAATACATTCTTTCTTTCTCTCTCTCTCTCTCTCTCTCTCTGTACTGTGCTACCTTATTATATTTATGTTTCTCCGTCATCGTTTGTCTTTTACTACTAATGTAATGCTGTAATTTCCATTTTGATCAATAAAGTTTCTATCTATCTGAGCCTAAACTTGCTGTGTTCAAGCTTTTTAGTCCTGCTCAACTTTCAAAAAAGTTGAAATCAGTTTTTTAAATATTAAAATAAATGCTTACTGGTGGCCTGTAATACGAAAGGGGAGCTTTATAGTACCAAAGTGTCATCAGTGTGTTATGGTTATGTATAGGATTACTTTTTTGCCTATCATGTAATTCAAAAAGCTCAAGATCAGGCAGAACAGCTTTATGGACTTACTCGGACCTTCAGTTGGACCATGTCTTGCTGACGAAGGAAACTTAAGAACTGCTACAGAGAGGAGAACAATGCATTAGCAGCAAATATCAGAAGTAGCAGACAAGGACAAGCTCAATTTAAGCTTCTGCTTTTTAACCCTGGCAGCTTATGATCTTGTTTGGGATGTCTACTAATACAGATGAATTATAAATTGGTCACATTACCAAAAAACATTAATATTTTTCTCATCTGATTTGATCATTTTAACAAATATGACAGAAAACTGCTACCTGGAACTTGATCAAAAGCTTTAATACATTCCTGCTCAGACAGATAGTTATTGCGGTTTGGATTGCAGCCATCAAAGACAAACTTCTCACACTGCTCTGACAACGCATTGTAGTGTCAGCGAGGGAAGGAACCACACTTAGTGTGGGTTCATGGCTCTTCTGCTTATCTAGCTCCAGTTAGAAGTAGTTAGGACTAGTGGCAGCTTGTCCATAGGGCCAGGTGTGGCAGAGCCCCACACTATATATCAGCTGTTCAACAAATGTTAATCTTCATAAAGTCCTCATTCACAAATGCATTTTAAATTTCGTTGAAATACTAATTTAAAAAATTGTCACTATGATCACATTTTTTTCCCATTCTGATGTTTGATATGAACATTAATTGAACACATTAATTGAAGCTCTTGACCTGTATCTGCATGATTTTATGTACTGCACTGCTACTCCATGATAGGTGTTCCTGATAAAGTGGATGTGAGTGTATGTGGGCCAGACCAAAAAAAAAAAAAAAAAAACAGGTTACTGGCCAATAACACTTCAACACGTCTTATATGTGTTAATTCATCAAAATTTATTGGTACATTCTGAATACAAAAAACGAATATATCACATACAAACGGACGAATAGACTGCAATTTATTAAAAAAAAAGAGCCCCAAATGTACAAATTATGGTTTTAGCATATGTACTTAGTGGCCTGCATAAGTATTAACCCCCCCACCTGAATTGGAATCATACATCATGAATCTATACAAAAGAGCCCAAATATTGAAGAGAAGGGGGAGGATCAATACAGTTTGCACCTTTCACTGGGAAACCCCTAAATTATTTCTTTTGGAAAGACCCACAGCTTCATTCAAACTCCATTACATTGTGTTCAGTATGTTAGTGTATCATGAAAGTGTAATCTATTGTACAAATAAAGCAGATAAACAGCTGAAAACCAAACGAAAAGTCTTCATCAAACCAGCAGTAAACAGCCTTTCATGCTTGTCATCAAAATGACTCACCACAAAAATGTGAGTGACGATAATTTGCATGAAGACAAGCTAACTCATCAAAGATTATTCACTGAATCTCATGCAAAAAGACGAAAAGATACATGACTGGCTTCTCTTTTACTGCTTGTGAAACTCAATCAGAAAACCAGCTCGACTAGTTTCACTGCCTCAAAGACGAAAGCATATCGCAAACAGAGACTCGTTTCTGTTTGCTTCTGACTCTTTTTACTTCTCTAGGACTGAAGACCCTTGATATATTTTTACTTTGTAAAATTTGATCATAATGTTTAGGTTTTGTACTACAATTGTATTTTTTTTTTTTTTTTTTGAAGAATGTTGACAGACGTTTCCATGCGGTTACAGGAATTCATGGAAGAAAATCTCCTGTACTTTTTTTTTGCATGAAGTTTGTGTTTAAGGGTGAAATATCAAGTCATTTGTGTATAGGAAACTAAAACTTAGTGGCGATTACAAAGTACAACCAACAAACCAGCCAACAAAAGGGACACATTAAACAAGCAACACATAAAAACATGACCACAGATTTTTAGAAAAAACAAAAACATCAGTGTACAATTTAATAATGCAACAATTCACCATTACGCAAAAATGGCCAGTTCTTCTCTTATACATGGACAAGATCTAGGGATTTTGCATTACCTAGCTGACATCTTTTTCATAAATTACTTAAATGAGTTATTTTTCCAGTGTTTTTTAGGCTCAGTTGTAATTTAAAAACACTTACAGAACTTCCAAACACTAGCCAATAAATCAGTCAAGACCTGTCACAAAACACATAACACTATAGCAGCACCTAGGTTCTCTTCAACATGTACCATTAAATATCAATTTCATTCGATTCCCTCAAAACATCTTGCTCAGCATTAGCCTGTGTCTAAAACCAAAAAGAGTCCTCTCCAAAGAAACCAAGCCAAAGCAAGCGATTAGGACAAATGAATTGCATTCAGCTGACACATTGACGGTCTTTTTAATTTGTTATTAAAAACCAGTTACATTATTTCATTGGTTCTCTTCATTCAAAATACTTGTTACTGAGTTGACAAAATTGTTGACATGAATATTCATTTTGAATATTGATTTGACTAAAGGTAGACAGTGACAGCTTTGTGTGTAATAGGAAATCTTGGGAAAGAATTTCCATTTTCAGGTTGATAACATGTTCATATCAATCTATTTCTAAAAATAATATCTGCTAACAGAACACATCTGCATTTGAGACATGTTTATTAACACATCAAACTAACTGAACACACTTCTTAGGAGTGTCAATATCAAACTGTGACGACAGCTTATAGTAGGTTTATGTTAAGACAAATACTCATGGTTACAGTCCGCAAGTTCCAGTCCGCAATCAAACAAGTCTGCACAAGTCTGAGGCATGTACACATACGCGTGTTCTTCATGAGTATTTCAT
Source organism: Pangasianodon hypophthalmus (assembly GCF_027358585.1). Taxonomy (NCBI): domain Eukaryota; kingdom Metazoa; phylum Chordata; class Actinopteri; order Siluriformes; family Pangasiidae; genus Pangasianodon; species Pangasianodon hypophthalmus. The sequence continues at coordinate 20,148,648 of NC_069719.1, read as the reverse complement.
CAGGAAGGGCAGGGGGAAGCTTTACGTACAGGAAAATATGTTGAGCCACACAATATACAAACAAATCATTTTCAGTCAAGATGTTACAAGGATGATCACAGATGTGATTTCACAACAGTTTGCGACAGTCTCTACATAGCTTAATCTATGGGTCAGGTATTGAAGCTCTTTGACTGGATTAGACAATGATAGTGGTGACGTAACAGAAGTATGATTACATTGCATACTGTTTTCAATACTACAATGTGGCAAAAATTAAATTCTGTAATTTTAGTCTTTATTTAAATATAACGCTTTTTATGCCTAAGGAGTCATACTGCGAATAGGAAGACCAGGAAAAACAAATCATGTGTATGCTTTTCTTAAATACGTAGGCAATTTAGCAAAGGTTTTTTTTAATAATCTATAGCCTCATTTATGTAGCCTATAAAAACAAACTCAATAAAGAAGCAATCTGGTGTTAAAAACACAGAGACTGTATCATTTTTTATTCAAATAGAGGAGAAAGAAGGTCTTTACTTGGATGGCAGACTGTCACTATAAGCAATTGTACTCACTACTGAAATCTCCCAAGGTGCTTAATTTAGCTATCACAATATCATCATGATATGATCATTCATTCATTCATTCATCCTCAGTAACCACTTTATCTTGATCAGGGTCATGGTGGATCCAGAGCCTATCCCTGAGCACAAAGCTGGAGAATTTGAGGCAGATGCCTACAACAGCAGAAGACTACATCAAGTTCCACTCCTGTCAGCCTGAATATTACTGCTGACTACATGCAACCCTTTATGGCCACAATTTCCCCGTTATATGACGGCTACCTCTATGATAATGTGCCAGAAAGTCGTCTCAAACTTGTTCCATGAACATGACAATGTGTTCAGTGTACTACAATGGCCTCTGCAGTCACCAGATCTGAAAAAAGAGCATCTTTGGGATGTGGCAGAATGGGAGATTCTCAGCATGACTGTGCCGCTGACAAATCTGCAGCAATTATGTGATTTTTGCTAGGTGTACATATAATTTTAGCACGTGATACTGTTTATTATTTTTTTTTTTAACATTTTTAACAATTTGGGGTGTACAGTATATTTGTCATAACAAATTTATAACCTCATGAAAAAACCTAGTCAAAGCATACGTAATTTTTCCTAGCTCAAGATTTTTAGGGTCAACTTCCTGTTTGCTGTTGATCACACTCACATAAAGTGATTTCATGTCCTGTTGAAAATATCATAATTATGAGGTGAATGCACATGAAGCATTTTTGTAACCATGATTTTTGGTGTTGTTTTTACATCAAAAGCTGTTTTGGAAAACATCTTAAAGACTGCTGATTAAAAAATATTTCTTCTTAAAAAGTAATAGGGTGATGGCCTGATATAGATGCTATACTATAATGATTTAATTTCTGCATTTGTCAGTACTAAAAGTATACTTAGTGTAAACTAATTCACCAATACATGTAAAATGGTGCCATATCACAGATTTTTGGTCCTACAATTAGAATTTCAGACTATATTTAGACTTTTCTACAGTTTGGGTCTCTCAGCAAATTTTCCACGGGTATAAATATCTACAAAATCTTATTCCTAATTACAGCTGTGCTCTATTCAGTATAATATCCACAGGCTCTCCATAGAGGGATGAATTTTCAGGGATGATAATGATAGCGATTATACTGGATGAAAGGCGAACACAGACACATCATTTACACTAAACCTGGAAATCCAATAGAAAGCAATCCTTTCAATTATGATGGAAATTTGAAAAAAAAAGAAAATGCTACACAGGCTACAACTGATTATGCAATTCTGGTCCTTAAATCCTGGGTTCTTTGTGCAGACCTGTTAATGAAGACAAGAAGAGAGATTTTTGATATTGTGTTAATAGAAATATAACAAAATTAATATATATTTATCTGTGGAGTGATGAAAAAGAACAAATATGAAATGTAACACAGGATGAAAAGGGAACTAACTTACACTCACCATCCACATTAAAAGAAAAACCTGTACAGCTGCTCATTTATGCAGTTATCCAATCAGCCAATTATGTGGCAGCAGCAAAATGCATAAAATCATGCAGATACAGGTCAAGAGCTTCAGTTAATGTTCACATCAAACAACAGAATGAAGAAAAAGTGTGATTTATGTGACTTTAACCATGGCATGGTTGTTGGTGTCAGATGGGCTGGTTTGAGTATTTCATAACAGTCTCTAGAGTTTACATAGAATGGTGCGAAAAACAAAAAACATCCTGTGAGCGGAGGGTCTGCAGGCTGAAACACCTTGCTGATGAGAGAGATCAGAGGAGAATGACAAGCTTACAGGAAGTCTACAGTAACAAAAATAATCACTCTTTACATCCATGGTGAGCAGAAAAGCATCTTAGAAGGGACAACACATCAAACCTTGAGGTGGATAAGCTACAACAGCAGTAGACCACAAAAGGTTCCACTCCTGTCAGCCAAGAACAAGAATCTAAGACTATCATGGGCACAGGCTCACCCAAACTGGACAGGGAAGAGGATCTTTCCTAATAAAGGGGACCTCCATCTCCTCTGGGTCAAGGCTCTCCTCACTCTCCTGCAAGCCAAATTAGCAATGAATCATTAAAACTCCCACAGTAAATTTTATAGCCTCCCATTCAGGGGAATACCAGCATATGAAGATACACATTAGGTTGACTCTCTGAATCACTGTGGGGAGAGTAATGACTGTGTTCCTGCATCCAAGTGGAAGTGTCCACCTGACCATCTGCACCCACATGCAGGGAAGTGCAGGTCACCTTTTTAATGGTTTGCTGTTAATTAAAAATGAAAATCAAATATTAATACTGCAGACAAATAAATGTACAAAGGACAAAATTCCAGAAGTTACTGTCTACAATAAACACATCATGACAGAGTAAAAAATTTACCACATAACCCTCAAGTGGCATGTTGACAGGCGTTTCCATGCGGTTACAGGAAATGAATTCTCTATCCCTCCCAGATACACCCTTAAGAGAACAATTTAAAGTGAACAAAATTAGGCACTGCAATTAACAAAATTTTTGTGATGCTACAACAAATAATCCCTTACCTGTCTGCCAGTGAAACAGTCCTCAGTGTTGGTATAATAAGGGAATCCCTGCAAATAACAATTCGCTGAAACTCAAGATCTATTTCACAACAGTGCTCATCTAAAAATCATTAATGTCCATTTTCTTCATCAGAGTAATAAAGACTGTGATTACCTTATGATTCCAGCAGTGTCTCATTGTGGTTTCAAACCAGCAGAGCTGACTCTCTGCACCCCTTATCATTCAAGGAAGTCTCTCCTAATGTCCACTGATTAGAAATAGACAAGCAAAACTAAACATTAGAACTTGTAAAGAAGAGGGTGTGTTTGTATCTGAGCTGCAGCACTGTAGAATACCCCATACTGGGAGCTGCAGAGAGGAAGTGATCATTGCACCATGCGCTGTTCAGCTCACCAGCACCTAGAGGCTGTGAAAAGTAGAGCATGAAGGTCATAACAACAATGTCATAGCAGTTTCATATTAACACAGCTAACGTTCTGTCGTTTGGAAAATCCAGTGATTAACTTCAGTAAATAAATGGAAGGTTTGGTTACCAGAACGACAGCTGAAGGTTCATGGTGAGGTTCGGTGGGCAGCAGCTGCAGATCTGGCTCAATGACCTTAACACACACACACACACACACACACACACACACACACACACACACAGAGAAACAGAAGCGGCCTACATGTTTCAGATGTTGATAAAATATTACGTTTTCCTGACACATACCTGGAGGACAGAGGGTGTATCTAATGATTCTTCCAGCACATCCACAGGCTCTGCAATAAATTAGTTTTATGTGACTCAGAATTACAATTTCAATTACAACTAATATTTTCTATCCTATATTTAAAACCAATAGCCAATTTTATTATTTAGTAGGTTACATAAGGATAAATTTAGTACTCTGTCAAGTAAGACATTAAAATGAGTAGACCTTGCTTGGTAACAAGCTAACTAGTGTAACAGTAATTATTAAACTGTGCAGGTATCCAAGTGCACTAGTATTCAGCTAACTATTAAATTGTATAATTCATGTCCAAGCATTAAAAAGAAAGGAGAATATTTTACCAGCTACTCATTTTAATGTTTAGCTTTGCTCAATATAAAATTTATCTTAAGGTTAGCTACCAAGCTAAGAGGTCAGGTTTGTTAGCAGTGTAGCTAATGTTAGACCAGTGTTTCCCCACACACAGAGATGATACTTTGGTGTTGGCAAGTAGAGTTTTTTCTAATTAAAAACACATTTTATTTACTAATCTTAAATGAACACACATCTGAACAAGAGAGAGAAGTAAAGTAAGTTTGATAGCTAGCTAATTTCTCGTAGAAAAAGAAGCAGGCAAACTGTAGCATTAGTAGTCAGCTTGTGTAAATTCCCTGTACAGGTGATATGATCCAACTCTCTAAAACCTCTTGTCCCTGTTCCTCACCCAAATCTATATAAATATTATACTGTGGAATTATTAAAACCTTTAACCGAGTTCAGCAAGCTAACTACCTTTATACTCGCTATGATATTGTGTAACTAAAATGATTAGCTAAGTTCGCTAGTTGGATAACATACATCTGTAAGAAAGTTCGTTTGTGCGCTAGCTGACCAATCACTATTTAGTTTAGTGTGTTAGCTAAGCATGATTTAGTGTAAAACCAGTAGCCAGGGCTGTTAAAAGAGACCTAGTAATGGGGTAAATATTTAATTGTGGAAATAAACTAAATTCTTAAACCAAGCTAATGAACAACTAACTCAGCTAAGGATTTTAGTGTGTAATTAGCAGGCTAACTAACATTAGGGTAAGTATTATATTTACATTAATCTAACCACTACATTGTGTAAAAATTACAACAAATAGACAAAAAAATTAGATAGGTCGATAACATTAGTCATTAGTAAACTTCTCCACAGACCATAGAAGTGAAAATCTCATTTGATTAACAAACTTTATACAATGGAAATGCATGTTTAGAATATAATTTTAATATTATATTTACTATTTATTTACTAAACTAGTGCAAAAAGAAGTACAGGAATGAATGCTCCGTGTTCTGAAGTGAGCAGGCTGAATTACTTTTGGTGTAAAATCAGCTTTATGCTCATGAGAATATAACGTGACATGCAATACATGACCGACTAAAATGACGTTTCCAACCATTTGCTTGCACTTATTTATGGATTCGGTGCCCTTGTGTGTACCAAATCAAAATTGCGATCTAGGTTTAACATAACAGCTGAAATTAGATGCGTGATTTCCACTATGTCTGCTGACTTGGATAAGCTGCAGTGCGACGCACAAGCCCGGTCCTGTGATTTGTTGGGGGCTGTTACACACAGTGATTCATAAAAGCATTGTTGAATGCGTAAATATAAAGAAACCATGTGCTATTGTCATTGATGGAAGTTTGAACATATTTGCCTATACTAAGAAAAGAGCAGAAAACCCCCAGATTAACTTGTGTAAACCTAAAAACAGCTGATGTATTTCTCCAGTAAACATTTATATTGTCACAATATAAAGCAAATTAAATTAAAATCAAAACTACAAGCATTATACTTGAATAATAAAGTCATAGCTATTAGATGAGAAAGACGTGGGAGAATGTTTTGCCAAAGCTGAAGTATTTTACTTTTAAAAGCTAGAGGTAAACAGTAGAAAGTAATTTAGTCTTTCCCTGAGGAGTTGTGGCACCATATGCACGATCAGGCTGAAACTGAGGCACGTCTGGGTATATGTGTCAATGTTAGTAATTCATAACCACAAATTCCTACCTTTGAGAAACTAGTTTAAGAGCTTAATTGACAAATACTTAGCAAAGCTTTCTACAAAAGCTGGAATTTTCCTTTAAGCTATGCACATCAATTCATGAGCTGACGCAATGGCTGACTCAGGTGTGACAAAGAAGGGTAAACAAAGAGCGAGAAACTGGCAGGCGAGAATAGGATCTGGACTTCTGTGTGTTCAGGATAAAGTTAAGGTGAATTGATCCTGAAGCTGTACCCTTTCATCCAGAAGTGGACCCGAAGGGGAAATACCTGCCACTAGAGCTGGAATGAATGAATGTTGTTGGCTGTGAAAGCCGAGATGCAGTGGCACTCAATAATTCAGCGCGTGTAACAGACGGCGCATCAGCAGGGTGAAACAGCCGACTGATATACCCTGCCAAAACAAAAGAAAAATAACGCAGGCATTGTTGTTATTGTAATCAGACCTGTGGAAGATCCACAGTGGTGCTCTTGCCCTTGTTGAGCTCTGTGTTCTTTATTGTAACCTATTGGCATGTGAACACAACACAAGTTTGAGCTCTGTTGACACTCTGGTACACTCTGAGTTTTAACAAATAATGTTATTACCTAAAATTATCTAAAATATGGTAATAATTATATTATTATTACCATATTTTAGATATCACATTTTTCTTGTGCATTATTTATAGCTGTGTTCACAAGGTACTATATATTTTTTTCTTATCACATTGGTTATAAATAAATTATAACTATAAATGAACATTAATTTGAATACACATTAAGGGGAAATGGAGCCCTTACACAAATGGTCACGGACATGACCATGCTTCTTATCATAGTCCTGCTTCTCAGTATGGGACTCTGTTTTGGTCCTGAACAGTTCCTCAACAAACAAACAGATTATGAGAAAGATTAAGAAAATAAAACAAAAAAGCCAAGCTTTATATTTCCCCTCATTACTGTATATCTGTGTTGCTTCTAGGATGTGGTTGGATAGATAAAGCTGGATATTGTATTTTCTTAATAACAATCTGAACAATTCTCTGTTCTGGATATTGCATTTGTTATATTTCTTTGTTTCTTTGCCTAAAAAGAATTGATAAAGAATCTGACAGAGAATAAACATAAATGAATTTATACCACAGTGATGTTGAATTCTTGAGTCTGATTGGTCAGAAGGTGTTGATAAATTTTCTATAACAGCAGCTCTGACAGTAGTGCCAGCTACTTCTATAGTAACACCTCATTTACAGGGACATACATAATCTCAGGGTAATAAATGGTTAAATGGTTAAAAAATGTGTTGTAGCAAAGTAAAACATAATCCTTGATATGGTCAAGCTTTCTGTAAGGAATTGTTTATTTAACATATATGGAAGGAGTCTCCAGTGTCAGTGCTTGACAACAGCCAGTAAGTTTTCCACAACAGGAAAGTTTTCAGGACAGAGAACTCGGCACCTTTCGGTTTCTTGGTAACATGACAAGTTGGGTTTTTATGTCTCGTTCACTTCAAGAGAGAGACAAAAAATGGAAAGGCTTATGAAGGAGTGACTGTTTATAGCTGTTATAACATAAGTGATACCAGGAACTAATTTGGGTTGTGCATGTTTCCACAACATTAAATGTAACTATAAACAAATAAAAATATGATGTCATTCATCAATAAATAAAAAATTTTAATCGTTGCCAAATACCTATGGTATAAGAGGAATGAAAAACCTTAGGAATTGCTGTTATAGAAAAATAATCCACTTTGGGGTGGCATCATACCAACCTGTTGTTGATTATTTTCCTATAATAGCATGCCCGTGGTGTTTAATTCCTTACATGGTACAACATGTGATTATCCACAGTGATATTGATATTGTGGCCACTCACTGTATATGTGTTGCGAATATTCATGATCTTTAGCATTTCTAAAGTACTGTTCTGTACAAATCGTCAACCTCAGTGCCTCACTAGACAGTATTTGTTAACCTAGATTTTTTTCGTCAGCAGTTTAGTGGGCAGTTTATGTAAATTATAACTGACACATGAGCTAATCACCTCCTTTGAGTGGGACATGTTTTGATGCACAGTAAGCATATGACCATGTCTCTCTCCCATGTTTAATGAAAACACGGCAAAGCCGAATCCATTACTCCCCAATGTTTCCGGGCACAGGATATCAAACCTACATAAAACACTATTAGCACTGAAAATTGGATTCTAAGCTGCCAAGCTAATATTGAATTCCCAGAGCTTTGTGGGTATACAGGGTAAGCGGATATATTGCAGCAACATGCAATATTTCCCCCTCCATTAAGCCCTTCACAGTGTAAGCTGTGTGAACTGTGGAGGTAACCTAAAATTGGGTGTTTGTCAGTAAACTTCCTGCTCTCTGTCACTCATCTTATACTCCTCAGCTTATCAGTCTCTCCGTGACCTGTGCTCAGGGACATAAAACACTCCAGGAAACAACACACACACACACACACACACACACACACACACACACACACACACACACACACACACACACACACATGCTCTCTGTCTCTCTCTCTCTCTCTCACACACACACACACACACAAAAAAGGTGTCTTCCATTACAAGCCTCCAAAAGAACAGGCGGCGAGCGTGCAAGTAACTGAAAGACAGTGAGAGAAAGACAGAGAGAAGAAGAGCTGTAATAGAAAGCCAGCTAGAGGGGCTGCTGGACAGAGCGTGAGGAGAGATTCTGAGAGATCCAAGCAAAAAGGAGGGAGACTGAGAGAGAGGGGGTGGGAGAGAGAGACAGAGAAAGAGAGAGGGAGAGAGAGAAAGAGAGAGACGGCTTGCCGATTGCTCTCCCTGGTTTGTGTGCAGCAATGGAAGCCATGGCGTCGGAACCAGGCACCCAGTCCAGGGTGATGTTTCAGACCAAAGAGGAGGAGCCCCCCCATCGCAAGCTGGGCAAACTAACAGTGAAATACGACCGTAAAGACCTCCAGAGGAGATTGGACATTGAGGAGTGGATCGACGGGCAGCTGCACCTGCTTTATGACTGTGAGGTGAGAGACGGAGGGGTCGGAGGTACTTTATATTAGACTGCTCACTGTAAGTCCTAAGAGTGTTTGTTTATTCTGGTATAAACCAGTTTTGTAAATCATCCAGCAGGATAAAGTGTGTAGTGCACACCTAGAAAGACATGGCTACTCAGTTCAGTCTTTATGAATGATTGATTAATTGCGTGTTTTAACCAGTTTAGCTACCACACTGAATTCTGAAATACTAGAGGACTAATTCTGCACTGTAGTACTGATCCTGATGTTGCAATGGATAAGTGATCAGTGAGATCAGTTCTGCTGTCTCACAACAGTACTTCAAATGACACTTCATGTTTGTCACTTGAGTCATACTATCTGACGTTAGGTATCTTTATATGCCTCACTGCTGAGGCAGTGATGTGGCCAGAAAAGTGCCTGTCCACAAGCCATAACAAGTCATAATAAGTCTCTGTATAGGCCAATAAAAAGAGTCCATTCTCTCTGCTAAATATCTACAGCTGTCCCTGGGTTTGACATACTATAAACTTATATACTGGGTGATATTTTCAGTCACTCATCTGAGTAATGCTTTTATCCAAGGCAATTCACAACTGAGACAAAATACAACAGAACAGTTGAGAGTTAAGGGTCTTGGTCAAGGACCCAGGTGTAGCAGCCTGGTGGGGTTGGGATTTGAACCTTCCAATTAGTAGCCCTAAGCCTTGATCGCAAAGTTCCACTCACAAAGTTACATCATCCTTGAGCTCCTGGACACTGGATTGCCCATGTTTCTACTTGAGGCAGTGGGGGAAACATTGTAATTGTGAGGGTTTTATGAAATGCGCTCAGCTTTCTCTGGGGATACCATGGCAACAAGGCTCCGGCTGCCATGTGCGATAGGCAAAACAGATGCACAATGAGACTCAATGAAAGAAATGATGAGTGCTGATACAAATAATCAGGATGATGCTTATGATGATGATGACGAGAGGATGAAAACAGTCAAATATTTCCTCTCCTACCTACAACAAAAAAACATGAGAAGGACAAGAAATGTCAATTATGCCACTCAATTCTAAACACACTATATGATGTTTGCTGTCTTTAGTGGTAGAGTTTGAGTATAATTTTAAAGTGATTTGTATGACCATTTTAAAGCTAGGACCAATGCTGAGTCTGGCATTCCTACTTGTTATTGAGTTGTAAAGATTCCTGTCTGTTCGCCTCGTGACAGTGTCAGTAGGCGGGTTGCAGCCAAAATCACGCACCTGCCTGCCTACTGTAGATTGCCAGGATCTGTATGAGATTCAGCTCACAGATGAACAAGAGAGAGGAACTGTTTTAGCGTGTACAGGAGATTTGCAGCTTGATTCACTTTGTGTAAGCTAGCTTGTGTTTGTTGATCATTTGTGGCTAGTAAGTTTCTGTTGAAATGACAAGAAATTGTATTGCACTGTATAGAGAATATGGACATTTAATAATGCAAAAAAAAATAAAAAATCTCTGCTTCCTACACATAGTCTACAAACCATCTACAGACTGTCACGAACCATCGACTGTCATCAACTGATTCTCAACGTTATGTCAAAAACTCCTTCAACAGCATGTCATACATTTAAACAAGAAGTGGTTGTGAAATTGTGATAGTGGACTAGTGGCAGATTATCTACTAAATTTCAACAACTGTTGACATGTTTTTAGGAATTTGTTGATAAGCTGGAACAAGGTCATCACCTGACAGGTTCGTAACAGTCTATAGATAGTTTGTTTATTGTAAAGTGTCTAAAACCGACTATCCAAACACATATGTTCAAAATCTAAATAAATAATAAATGAACAAACAAATAAAAAACAAAAAACAATAATAAGTCCTTATTAATATAAAATTACAGAACTCTTCGATAATATTATATCTAACTAATTCCTATCAAATAATTTCCAAATTACTATTACAAAGACATTCTAACTGACCAGAAGTTACATTTTTACAATGGAGGAAGTCTAGTGCTGCTATCATTCTGTTCAGTCTCCATTAAATTGATTCATGTTTCTGTTGTGTTTTCATAAATCTTTATGGCAAGCTTAAAGCTAATGAAAATCACAACATGGTCTCACGCTTTTTCTCACGTTCATTCATTCATCTACAGTAACTGCTTTATCCTGGTCAGGGTTGCGTTGGATCTGAAGCCTATCCCAGAAACACGGGGCGTGAGGTGGGAACACACCCTCCATGGGATGCGCACACACATTCACTCGCTAATTCACACTTAACTGCAAATTAGAGTAGCCAATCTACCTTGTTTTTGGAACCCTGAGGAAACCCATGCACAGAAGAACATGCACAGAAGCTCCTCACAGACAATAACCTGAGCGCCGGGTCTAACCGGGGAGCCGTGAGATGGCAGCGCTACCCACTGTACCACAGTGTCACCTCCCTTATTCTTACAACAATATCCAATCATTCATGAGATCAAGTATAAAAATTTAGCTTTGGATAGCCAAAGTTTGGGAATGTTTGCATACAAAGAGGCCTGAACAGACACAACATTTTTATGGTGTTGCAGGCTGCATATAATATTTTATGACATTATTATGAGATTGGAAGCCAATAAACTGATACACTAATTCATTATGTTATATGCAAACATTCATTATGCTGTCTGCGGTATACATCATCCTATTTCTCTGCAGGCTGTTCAACCACACACTTGACTTTGTAGTGGTCAGTTTCTTTAGACAGAATAATGGGTTTTAGCAGTATGGACTACTCAGCTGTGGAAATGACAGACAGACAGCACTTCCCCAGCACTGGCTGATCTTTGCTCCCTCTGCTTCACACGTCTGAGACCGACCTGGATGATTTCTAATAAACACACATACATAGAAGTATTTGTTTTTCATCCTTTCTGCTGATTAAATTGAGACTGTGATTGTATCCTACATACTTCCAAAAGCAGGCAATATAAATGCAGAACCTGAAAGGTTTCCTAAGGCAAACCTTCATTCCCTCTGGTGCGTTTAGGTGATGTATGTAGAATACTTTCCACAAGATATTAGGCCGATTGTTGAGGCTGATGTCCTCCTGTGGTGTAGCTGATGTACACAATATTTCAAATCTTCACCTTCCTTCAAGGCTTTATGGAGGCCATGACCTCTAAAGTGCTTATTCAGGTGGTTTTAATATTACTGAGCAGTTCCTTACTCTGTTTCTTTCAGTGCGTTGATAAAAAAAAATCTTTCTATGTCCATGATCTCACTATGACAATGTCATGTCTTGAATTTTTTTTTTAGAAGCTTACCTGCCACACGAACAACAGCTACTGTAACTACTGTTTTTTTTTTGTAATAGCAATTAGCTATTAAACTCATCCAGTTTTCTACTTAGAAAGCACTTAGCTAGGTGCTAAGTCACAATACATGAGTGGCAATGTATTTGTCCACATGGTCGATAAAGAGGCTGAATTTTGCATGGCTTGGCTGAAAGGTTACGCTCTGGGTATGCCGAGTCTTCATGTGGAAGCGTTTACTGTCAGTCCCTGTGTCACTGAATTAATTATTCATGCTCATCTCTAATGCATTCAACCACTCACTGGAAGCCACAGAGGCTCTGTGCATTTCTGACTGCATTTTCATGTATTACAAATAAATAAATAAATCATATAAGCTGTGATGACTTCCTCCTGGCAAAGTTGTTTGAAAAGATGCCAAGGTGAATGCATGGAAGCTCAGCTGAAAAGCACTTTAGCTATATGAAAGCTATCATGGGGCCATCAATTCAAAAATTTTGATGAACTGCTGAACAGAGAAATAGGAAATGTTCAGTATTAGAAACAGGATTATTGTTTGTGTTTAGCTGTGCAATTGGTGCACAAAAGGTTTTATCGCAAAAACTCATAACAGAGATTTTCACATAGGATGTAACCTTTACAACTTCTTTGTCATGACATGTTTTTAGTAGGAACTTCCTATGATTCTCTGGCAGGAAGGATTAGTAGTAGACATTAGCACTTTAGTAAAGCATACTTGTCTGCCTTGCAAGCACTGTGTTTCAAAGAAGAGAAATGTTAGGTTGTGACACTATGCCCAAAAAAGGCTTGCCTTGAAATAAATTATTCAGCCACTGGAGCTTCACCACATAATAATTTTTGTCCCCAGGGTAGAGTGATGATGATAGATGGATAGAACGTTTCAAATCTTCAAATGCCCTCAGAGCCTTATAAGATCTATATCAAAATGCAATTTCAGCAGGTCCCACTACAGATGAGTATTATATTACTTAAGAGTTGTAATATAAAACTTTCTTGGTATATGTCAGTGAAGAATTCCTTTTAACATCAGTAAATGTCCACATTCTCAAAACAGTGCAATGTTACATCTTTTTAACCCCTTCATACAAGATGAGGAAAAGCACTAAAATATGTTAGTCAGCATAGTTAACATAGCAATTGTTATACTAATCTTGTTTTCTCCCATAGGAGTGGACGTGGAGTTGCATTTCCTTTTTAGCATTGTTGTCACATATTTTCCCCTGTGCACCAAGTGCTGCATGCAGAGACGGTGCTACGGTGCATTCTTCTGTGTTGTCATGTGTTTGTTTGCGTTGACACGTGTTTTGTTTTGAGTCTTGTCTTCTCTCGTGTCTTGTCATTGGTCGTCTCCCTCGTGTTTCCTGATTACTCTCACCTGTTTTCAGTTTGCCCCTTGGGTTTGTGTTTAAACCCTCATATTTCTTTGTTCTGGGTGAAGTATTGTTCAGTGTTTATCTAGCCGTTTTTTTTACCCAGTCGAGCTTACTCCGGAGTCAAACGAGGTGGCCACCCCAGTTGAGCTCCCTCTGGAAGCTGATGAGCCGGCCTCCCCAGCTGAGCTAACGACAGTGCAGCCTCCCATGCCCTGCTCATTCCTGAGGCCAAAAGCGTGGCCTCCCATGTTCTGCTCATTCCTGAGGCCGATGGTGTGGCCTCCCACATCCTGCTAATGCCTGAGGCCAATGACCCAGCCTCCCATGCCCTGCTCATGCCTGAGGCCGATGGTGTGGTCTCCCACGCCCTGCTCATGCCTGAGGTCGACGGCACAGTCTCCCACATCCTGCTCATGCCTCAGGCCGACAGCGGGGCCTTCCACGCCCTGCTCATGTCTGAGGCTGAACAGCCGCCAACCACCTGACCCCGGCAAGGACGTCACAGCTCCGCCACCTGACCCCGAAGTGGACGTCGTAGCTCCACCACCTGATCCGGACGATTTTGTCGCAGCTCCGCCACCTGACCCAGGCAAATTCATCTCAGCTCCGCCACCAGTCTCCAGCGAGGACATCGCAGCTCCTCCACCTGACCCCGGCAAATTCGTCACAGCTATGCCACCTGACTCTGGCTAGGAAGTTGCAGCTCTGCCGCCAGACTCTGGTGAAGATGTTGCAGCTCCACCACCAGATGCTGGTGTGTACGTCGTCACCCCACCACCGGCTCTCTGCCAGTATGCCCTATGTCTGCTCCTTGGCTCTTCTGGGAAAAATGACCATGCTGGACAGTTCCTGCCTCGGGACCCCAGGAATCTTGTGGACATTTTACCCATATGCACGGTTAGAAGGTGCGTTGGGAGCAGCGCCTTTGGGGAGGGATCAGCATGCACAGCAGCTTGCAGTGCTATAGCACATTCTTCCGTGTTGTTATGTGTTTGTTTACGTTGCCACGTGTGTTTTGTTTTGATTCATGTCTTGTCATTGGTTGTCTCCCTCATGTTTCCTGAATACTCTCACCTGTTTTCAGTTTGCCCTTTGATTAGTTTGTGTATTTAAACCTTTGTGTTTCTTTGTTCGTGGCGAAGTATTGTTCAGTGTTAGCCTGCCTGACTTTACCGAGCCATTTTGTTCTGTGCTGCGATAGTTCTGTCTCCTAGTTTGTGTATTTTGGATTATCCTGGGCTTTGCTGTTGTTGATTACCTGACCTCTGCCTGAGTATTGTTCCTGATTTCAATTCATGTTTGGATTTGTTTGTCTGCACTTCTAATAAAATGCTTCTAATATCTGCAATTGCATCCCTCTCAACCTTCTCTTACATGACAGTTGTACTAAAGCCAGTGTCTTTAGATGTTATTTTGGGTGCCATCACAAATTTCTGGTCATAATCTTGTGATATTTTTAAGCGTGAAAATTTAATAAAGATAACCAGTTAACATATTGTGACCTTGGCATTCATTCTTTACCCAGATGGAACCTTATAATACTATAGCCATGATATCTATACATATAACATATAGAAGAGCTCTCCCAGTGAGCCTAAAGCCCAGATCCATCAGTGACTGCTCCCCTGTGAGAAAATGAACTGTCCAGCATGGTTCATTTATCAGCTAGGACAAACTGAGCATTACAGGACTCAATGAAGCTTCTCAGTCCCTCTTCACTGAAGCAGAGAAGCTGCAGTGTCAGATTTTCTCTGAGAGCTCATTTCTAACACTGAGTACAAATTCTGCTCTTCTTACTTTTATTGACTATATGGGAGGGCTCAAATAAAAGTTAGAAAATTGGCATTAGTGTACACAGTATCATTTAAATGTTATTTTAGAATCCATTTTATAAGAACTATAAGAAATTCTCATGAAATGGTCCATGAGCCAAAAAATATCAACTTTAAAAACACAATTTCTTCTTTTGCATTTGGTACCCAATCGTTTTCTTGACGTAAACCCAGATTAAAGGCTTGGTTATTAATGTGGTAACAAGTAGAATGAGATTGTGGTGATGTGTACTTATAGCATATAGATACATTATCAAGAGGTAATTCTAGGCATGCCACTGCAATATCCAATCAGATCAGCTCCTCTCATTCTCTTTAAGAAGTGAGTGTGGGTAGTAGAACATACTAACATACTCATTTTTGGAGATTTCTACAATTGCAGCATTTGTTAAAAGGGGATTTTTTGACCAGAATGGCTGTCTGGGATTTTGGATGTCTGTAGTAAAGGCCATGAAGTATCCTGGTATAATTTGTTTTTAATTTCCTAAACGTTTATATATTGGGTGATGTACAGTCTTTGCTATTTGTTTGAAAACTGATTTGTGCTGATTTGAGTCACACATGTATTATGACTGGAAGACAAATACTACTTCATTCATTCATGAATGTACGGCCTGAAGAACCATTTGGTTTGCTGGGGATAGTCCCACCTGGGGGCTGTGGAGATGGCTTGGGGATCACATATGGAGAGCTGTACTGTAATGGCTTGGGACTGCGATTGCTGTAGTGGCTTTGGGGCTGCAGTTGCCACGAGCACCTTTGTACTCAGGACTCCATCAGTGGACAGGGGATAGATTTTAACCAACCGGACTTCTTGCAGAATTCTTGATGAATTTATTGGTTGCACAACTGCACTATTTCTCCATATAGTACACAATAATAGAAGGGATTTATTTATAATCGCACTATCCAAAACTCAAAACTCCACACATACAGTAACTAAAGCAATACTTTCCACAAAAATGGAAATTTCATTTCCAGGTGTTCCATCTACCCAAGAGCAGCAGGTTGAATTAGAACATATAGAGACATGGAAACATATATAGACATGGCAACATATAAAGACATGCCTTTCAAGATGTGGGGAAAAAAAGAATTTGATCAGAAAAAGGGAGATTTCACTTGAGAAAGTGAAAAATGTAGAATCAGATAATTCTTGTGTCTTCTATATTAACATTATCTCTCAAGATTATTCACAATATCCTTCTTCTTTTAAATCCAATTACATCCCTCTACCTTCAAGACCAATCATAGTGTCTCTATATTATCAGAATTAAAATGAATCTGTCTTTAATTCTGATTTAATCTGCATAGAATTGCATTTCAAATTACGTTCAAAATAATAAGGGGGCTACTGTTTATTTTCCAAAGCAAATTCCAAAGTTATTGTTTGCAGAAATTAAATATGGTTCTTGTATCAAAGCTTCTCACTTCTTTGCTCTCCCCAGGAGGAAGAGATTCCTGAGCTAGAGATTGACATTGATGAACTTCTGGAGCTCTCAGATGAAGAACAGAGAACCAGACTACATGTAAGTCCTAAACTGTTCTTTATCACTTCAAAATGCACCTCTATGCACAACTCTACTTACAACAATATGTAGGTCATATTTTCTGTGTTGGCTACATGTACATATTAGATACAGGGCCGCTAGAAGGTTTGTGAACCCTTTAAAATTTTCTGTATTTCTGCATAAATTTGACCTGAAACGTGATCAGATCTTCCTCTACATCCTAAAACTAGATAAAGAGAACCCAATTAAAAAATGACACAAAACATTATACTTTTTACATTTATTTATTGAGCATAATTATTCAACATTAAATATCTTTGTTTGAAAAAGTATGTGAACCTCTTGGAGTATGAGTAAATCTAAAGGGGTAATTGAAGTCAGGTGTTTCAAATCAAGGGGATGGCAATCAGGCGTGAGTTTAGCAGGCCCTCCCATGTTTCAAGCACATAAACTTGAGTCTTCACTATCAAAGTCTGGTCTGGCCTAGATCAAAGGAGATTCCTGAGGACCTCTGAAAAAGAGTTATCGATGCTCAACAGGCTAGAAAAGGTTAAAAAAAAAACATTTCTAAAGAGTTGGCCTCCACCAATCCACTTTGAGGAAGATGATATACAAATAGAGGAAATTCAGCACTACTGTTACTCTCCCAAGGAGTGGTCATCCATCAAAAATCACTCCAAGGGCGTGGCGAATTATATTACAGGAAGTTACAAAGAACTCCATGGTAAAACACCAGGTTTGCGAAAACCAAACACTCCATTCCAACATAAGAACCTCATCCCAACCGTGAAGCATGGGGGTGGCGGTATCATGGTCTGGGGCCGCTTTGCTGCTTTGGGTCCAAGACGGCTTGCCATTATTGATGGACCTATGAATTGTGAATTGTACTAGCAAATTCTACAAGAGAATGTCAGGGTATCTGTCTGTGAACTGAAGCTTAACCAAGCGTAAGTTGGTCATGCAGCAAGACAACCACCCTAAGCACACAAGTACGTAAGCCTACAAATAAATGGTTAAAGCAGTAGAAATTTAACATTTCGGAATGGCCAAGTCAAAGTCCAGACCTTAACCCAGTAGAACCTAAAAATAGCAGTTCATGGAAGGAAGCCCACCAACATCACTGAGTTGAAGCAGTTTTGTAAGGCCAGAATTCCTCCAACCCATTGTACACGATTGATCACCAGTCAATGGAAATGTTTGTTTGAAGTTATTGCTGCTCAAGGCGGTCACACCAGTGACTGAGAGCAAAAGTTCCCATACTTACATTCCCATTTATTTTTATTTTATATTGTCGTGTCAGCTTAAACAGGAAGCAGTGCACTTTTATTGGCAACCACATAATTACAGCCCACAACAGTAGGCTTGGTTAGCCGCAGAACTAACTATGCCAGGAAAAAAAAATGATATGGGGAACAAAACCCAACAGACTTCCACTGGACGGCACATATGACATGACAATGTCTTGAAACCAGATTAATGTGCATCCTCTTGAGACCCAAACTATAATGTTGTCACTATTTCTGTTTATCAGCACCTGCTATGGATAATGATCGGTGTGTTCCAACAGGAAGATGTCCTGAAATCTCAGATTTTGCCACATGCCTTCTAGCAAACTTGCCTTTATGTTAGCCTGATGAGCTGATGATATTGATGATGTCTGAACAACTTCCCCTATTTCCGCTAGTGAGCTCTGTAACTCCTTCAGTGTCATAACTGGCTTCTTGGACACTTCTCTGACAATTGCCCTTTTTGCCCATGTGCTTAATTTTTTTCAGGAATGGTGGCCTGAACTTGGTAGTGTCTGGGTTTGCCATATTTCTTGCACATTGTTGTAATGGATTTAACAGTGCTCCTAGGAAATTTCAAAGCTTTATCTATGTTTTAAAAACCTTCTCCAGTTTTTTTTCCCCTCCCAACAAGTTCATCTTGAAGGTTCACGGACAGTTCTTTGGACTTCATATCAGCAGGACTGATCTGATCTGCTGTTTTCACTGTGAGACCTCCCAAAGTCAGAGATATTTATTGAACAACCATACAATTGGTCACAGATAGATTTGAAATGAACACATTAGTGCTAATTTAGTCTGTTAAAAGAAAGGGGAGTGAATACTTTCAATACTTTATCAGTTATGCAGTTTTTACTTTATCAAATATGCAGTTTTTTCATTTAAAATAATTCTGAGGACATTATTTAATTATATTTCTGTAGAGAGTCACTTCAAAGGGAGCAGAAACAAATCCCATTGTATTATCCATAAATTTGATGCTCTAATAGAGCAAAAAGAGAAATAATCACGAGGGGATGAATACTCTGGAGGCACTGTATACATGTATAGCTGTAATGTCCTGTAATGAACAGTGGAGTCTCGAAAGAGTATGAGAGGAAAGACTACAAAAATTCCCATCTGTAAAACAAGCTAGTGGTGTCATGGAGCCACATTAATTTGAACATATAGAGCAGGTTTAACATGGTAAAGAATTTGATTCAATTCAATTCAATTTTTTTATAGCACTTTTAAAAATGGACATTGTCACAAAGCAGCTGTACAGACATATATAAATTCCGGACATACAGTAAATTTTACATTTATAAATTTATCCCTAATGAGTAAACCAGAAGTGACAGTGGCAAGGAAAAACTCCCTGAGATGGCATGAGGAAGAAACTTTGAGAAGAACAAGACTCAAACCCATTCTCATCTGGGTGACAACAAATAGTGCATTTATAAATAATTTCTCTTATATAACTGTATACTATATAGTCAAAAATTGCAGTTGTGTAACCAGGAACTTATTAGCAACTTATGAGCATCAGAGTTATTTCAGAATCCATTTTAGTTTTAACATGAAGTCTATTTTATTGAAATTATCAACTGTTCAATGATGGAGACTTGAGTGCAAAACTGTTCATAGCAATTGCAGTCCTAAGCTATCTTTATATTTAAAGAATTTATTGGAATGTCTCCATGTGAAACTGGCTCAGTTGTCTTATTAATGATGTGTCTGCTAACTACAGTAGCATAATGAATACTGTGGTGTCAAAAAGCATCTTAAATGCTCTTAAACACCATGCCTCAAACACCTCAACACGCAGTAGACAGTCTTTCACTTCCAGCCTGACAAAGTGTCCAAACACACTGAAGTAACTGACGTAAATTTTTGAGACCAAACGTCCAATCAGACCAAGTCAGTAACCTGATCAGGACCACGATGATGAAGTTTACTCTAGTAATTTTACTCTACGAGACCAACTGAAGGTGAAAACACCTTGCAACTCAAATTAATTAAAAAGAACTAAAAAGGAGAAGCTTCTGGTGAGATATTTGGGTCTCAAGCTTCAGTGACTGCAAAATGTTAGTGGCCAAATATGTATTTAGAGTGGTTCATTTACGTAAATTATATTTCAAGGCCTTGGAATGTTCTATGTGACAATTCTGTGGTGTTGATATTGAGCCATAAGGTTTTAACCCAAGTCAAAGCAGATGAATTTTTTGAATATGTCAAAGATTTGGTGCTCTGAAATGGGGACTGTGAATGCTCTCTGATTCTGTGAATACAGATACACACATGTGTTTTTAAGCAATGAGTTAAACTCGTAGTCATTATTTTAAACACCAAAACAGACTTGACAGCACTATGTGCACAGTTTCTATATTTGAAATGAAAATGAGTATTGTGTTGTTTGCAAGCATTCAAAATGTATGCACCGCAAATTATGTTTAAAAAAACACTACCTAGGGGCAGACTGACAAAAACCTAAAGTTCTGTTTACCCCCTCCTAGCCACCAGAGGCAGTGTGAATCACATGGATATCCTCTCATTCAAACATGTCATGAAGTGTATACACTGCTGTCACATATCCACCTTTCCTTTTATTGCTCTCACCCATGTACATGTTGGACCACATGTACACCATGTCAGCACGGCATTTGAATCAGTTGAATCTGACTCAAGCCCATAGCTCAGACAGCTCACTATTTGCAAATACTCATGCCCAAATTTAAATGCTAAACATACTAAGAAGCCCAGAAAGCAGTTAATGACTTGGCAGCAGATATGGTTCCGATGAACTCGTTGATTCAGGAGCTGAGACCGTGCAGCTCAGAGGCTCATGCACTTCAACAGAGCCCTCCTTTTAGCCCAGTGACTAGTCATCGTCTTTGCTACTCCTTGGAGTCCAGTTACATCCAGGAGATTTTTTTCCAAGCAGACAATGATCACGTTCTACTGAATGCCATCTTTTATTGATTTTATTGAGATTTTATTGGGATTTGGACATACAGCTCACATGTACCCAAACACTGTGTTGCAGGTTCTAGCCCATTCAAGCAGGTTGGTCCACTGATGTCTATATCACCTGGTCTCACCCAACAAAGCACTATGTTCTGATGTGTGCTTTCCAAGTGCTGATGATGTTCTTATTAAGTTGCATCACATGCACTGGCAATAAGTTAGCTGTATGACTGCCAGCATTGGAACAATCACTTGACTATACAGAAGTTGATCCCTCTAGGAGGGAGCTGATTGACATGTCGCTCCTAGCAGTGGACCGCCTAGGGCATGATTTAGGGTGACTTTCCTCCAACTTTGTTTACGCATGGCGTCAGATGTGGTTAGCACCAATCCCTTTCCCGTACGTGCACAAATAAACTTTAGGTAATCCACCTTCTGTACTGGGGTTGAACTTTGGACCTGTTGTCAAAGAAGCCCTGAATGGGAAAGCACAGGTTTCAGAATCATTTACATTTACATTTATGGCATTTGGCAGACGCCCTTATCTAGAACGACTTACTGAAGTGATTTGAAGTCTCTAACAATAAATACAGCCTAATACTGGTTCACTAGGTCATGGAAACACACTGGACAACAAAAGATTTTTTAAACTAGCATGGCCAAAGGGACCATCCATGCAGTCTGAATCTGTGAAGTCATTTCACCCATTTTTGTCAATCAGTCAAGTGACATTTCAGTGTTTTATGAGAGAAAACCCACAGAGAATTTCTTGCTATGTCTGGTAGACCAAACAGTGGCCATCCAATCCTCAGACCAATGACCAACTGTTCATCTGCCTCGGAGGAAAGATCCAAGGTTCTCCTTTGTCTAAGCATGAAGAGCGTCTCCTCCTCATGGACACTAATTAGAGAGGCCCCAGAAAGTCGGTCTGAGGGTGCTTCTGCCACCTGGGTGTCACAAAGCTTGTGAGTGCTGTACTCAACTCTGATCACCCTTCTGGTTAGTCCTAAGGTGATTTCTATTCCCCATGACATTTCTGGCATATCCATGGTTATCCATGTGGGGTGGTTAGGAGGAATGAAATAGAACACTTGTTAGGTATATAACTGTGGCTTCATGAACCCTGGATAACAGCCATGTTTCCTTGTAATTCAGAACCGCCACTGACCTGGTGAGAACTAGACGAGAATGCACCAGGGAAAGATGGCTGTGTGACAACGGTGTTTATTGCAAATACTGCATCATATGTCACTTTGTGACTGTTGAAAGGTCTCTGCATAACCAAAAGTTACCCAGGTGATTTTCACTGCACATGATGGTTATCCAGACCTGTTCTGAGTAAAAGAAAACTTCTTTTTACAGCTCATTTACTGTAGAATATTAGTGTTTAATTCCATTCAATTACTAATTTTATAAGTTTTTTATAGTCAGGAATTAATTTTGCATTAAAGGGGATAGAGAATTCAGAAGCACCAGTTTGTACTGTGGGACTAAAATCATGATGTAGTTCTAAATCAACAACAGAAATTTTACCCCAAAATGCAGCACAGTTACGTTTTATATATGAAAGTAGTAAGGAAATCCTAAAAGCTTGTTCTGTAAGCTGAGCTAATCACTCAGGCAGCTGGGCTAAAGTGGTTGTACAACTTATTGGTGTAAGAATAATGTTCTTTTTTTCTCACCAGGAGCTTTTGCAAGAATGTGGAAAGCCAAAAGAGGTACAGTGCATATCTTTATACTCTTAGTCATCATAGTTGTCTTAGTTATGAAGGGAACATGAGAAATCTTTATACTCTGTCTCTTTGTCCTCGCAGGATTTTATCAACGGGTTACTTTATCGGATGAAGGGCCTGCGCAAGATGTCAGGGCCCCTCAAGAAATAGTCCTAGGTCAAAATCCACAAGGAAGCTAAAGTGAAAAACAGTATGTCCATATTCACCTGTATAGAGTTGAACATCTGTCAATGGAATTATGTAAAAACACTGAATTTTCCCTTGACAAAATTCAAGGGAGCTGTCCATAAATATCATTTTTTTTAAAAAAAAATATTATTCATGTACATTTCTGACACTTCTTCCAGCAGACATATGGTTGCATCATAGATAAAATTGTACTGTCTATTACTCAATATTTTTGTGACTTGTAAATTTTTGGTTGCCTATTTATATGTTTTTGTTCTGAAAAGCACTGTATGTGATCATAAAGAATACCTTTTCAAGTGTAGACTGTTGGTGATCTTTAACTATGTTGTGAAATGTTTTCCTCTTGGTTTCGTAATTAACTGTTAAATGCCACAGTTTGGTTTAGCTGAATGAAATGAATCATTCACGCAACTCTACACCAAGTTTGTGAGGATGTAGTTTCATTTACATATAAAGGAAGCTAGTTGTTAATTTAAAATGACCAACCAAACATCTTGCATCTTGCTTCAACATGGATTGAAAATGTGTTAAAGGTGCAATTGCTGATTTTTTTTTTTTATTGTTGGTTTTTTTACTTGTACAAAAAACCTGGAAGATATGATCATGGGAAAAAGAAAGTACATCCCTCTTCAATTATATGTTTCTATTTATCAGGGCCTAAATAACAATTGTGTGGTCTTCACCAATTTCTATAAACAAACAAATAACCTCAGGTGACAACAACAACAAAAAAAACAGAACAGATTTCAATATGTAGTCATTTTTCCCAAAACGTAAACCAGCAGGTAGGAAAATATAACTACACACTGTAATTCAGTAACATGTAGAACAATCTTTAGCAACAATAACTTGAAGTAAATGTTTTCTGTAGGAGTTTATCAGTCTCTCACATTGTTTTGGAGAAATTTTTACCCATTCTTCTTCACAACATTACTTCAGTTCATTGGTGTTTGAGGGCATTTGTTTATGCCGAGCTCTCTTAAGATCCTGCCGCAGCAATGGGGTTGAGTTCTGGACTTTGACTTGGCCTTACAACGTCTTGTAGTACTGAGTACTACAAGACCAGCACCCACTTATCTCAAAGCACTTATCACACCTCGCACGGCACCACGCTCCCTCCGATCCTCTAGCACTGCTCGACTGGTCCCACCATCTGTCAGGGAACAAGGAAGGCATGCATTGAGACTCTTCTCTGTTCTGGCACCAAGGTGGTGGAATGAACTTCCCCTAGATGTCTGAACAGATGGGTCACTGGCAAACGATGTCTAAAGACTTACCTCTTCCTAAAGTACTTAAGTACTTAAGCACTTACAAACCCAAACCCTAAAATGTAAATGTAAATGTCTTGAGTTTAGCTATTCAAATGTCAATTTGCTGCTGTGCTTGGGATCATTGTCCTGTTGCATGACCCAATTTCAGCCCAGCTTAAGCTGCTGGACAGATGGCCTCACATTTGTCTCAAGAATATTCTGGTATAAAGTGGAGTTCATCATTATCACAGTACACTGGTGTTCCATTCCACCTGCAGAATGTAAATCGTCTTATCGGAAATTTTTGATCAGTATAAACAAATGAATAATTTTTTGGCGCGAGTCTGTTATAAGATTAGTCAGGATACTGTTGGGTTTCTGTGTGTAAAGTATCATGCCTCTGTGTCTAGCTGCTGGGGAGCAGGGTGATGGGAAAGGGAGGGGTGTGAGCCCCTTGCTGGGGAAACAATTCATACCTCTCCACAATAACGCTCGTACTAAATAAAACAGATAGCAACTAAAGCTCTTTTTTTTGATAGTAAAACACTATATACAACTGGCACAATAAAATGATAACATGTAAACCTAGTAGGCTAGGCAAAAAAAAAAAAGAAATAATTATGAGAAACTGCAATTTCCTAAAGTCCTGACTGTCTACTTTCATATGAGCCATTAACCTCTTCTGTGGAGTGTGACATCACAAATTCAATGCTGAACAGAGGCACCCCCAAAACAGGTGGAAATTCAATTTTTTGGCCTCTGGTAAAAAGAGTTAATGACTGCAAGTTTCCCAGGAACTTTGGCTGCAAAACAAGCCAAAACCAAATCATCACTCCTCCACCACCATGCTTGACAGTTGGTATGAGGTGTTTGTGGTGATACACTGTGTTTGATTTTCCCCAAACATGGCACGGTGCATGATAAGCAAACATCTCCACCTTGGTCCCATCAGTCCTAAGGATATTGTTCCAGAACTTTTGTGGTTTGTTCAGATGCAATTTTGCAAACCTAAGTCATGCTGCCATATTCATTTTGGACAGAAGGGACTTATTCCTAGGCACAAAGAATTGCTTCTCTGAGGTCATGGCTGATGTCCTTTCTTCTTGGCATGATGTAGACACATACCTGAGTGCTCCAAACTGCCAAAAGTTCTGCTTTTATAGAGGTAGTCACACTTCTTGATGATTCTTCTTGTGCATTTCATTAGTAACACCTGGCTGCTAATTACTCTCTTAATAACTGTGGAAGTAGGAAGGGTGTACTTAGTTTCTCCCACCTGGTTTCTGATTTTTTTTTTTAAGGAAAAAATGAATACATATTGAAGTCTATTGTGTTTTGTGTCACCTGAGGTTATTTGTTTGTTTATAGAGGTTGGTGAGGTGCAAACAATTGTTATTTAATAGATAAATAAAAGAATACAGTTGATGGAGGGTGTACTTTCTTTTTCCCATGACTATATGCAGAACATGATAAAAAAACAACAATGCATTAAGCCATGGCCTTAGCAAGAAAACCTGTATAGAAAACTGACTTTCAGTCCAGAATGTCAGAATGTTTGTGTTTGGATGTGCTTCCTGTCAGTCATTTTATAAATATTCTACTCTATGAACTTCGTGAACATGGGTGAGAATCATTCAAATGCTGAACTGTTAGAGACCTAATCCTGAAAAAAAAGATTAATCTTACCTAATGCATTTTTAAATATAAAAAGGGAATAAAAATCCTGTTTTATAATTGTTACGCTCGTCACAAGATTTTTGTTTGAATCAGATTACAGTTAGCTTTGAAAGATAAACGGAACACATTCCTTCAGTAAATGTTGCCTCTGTATCTTTGTGAATTGTGCGTGCCTCTCTGGTATCTGATTTCCTGCGAACATCGTGAGAGGGTCTCAGAGTGAACTGAAAACCATTGCCATTTCTGTACGATGCTGTATCACAGCAGCCATTATGCCATGAATGAAACATACTATTGTAAGCTCATGAATAGTTAATTGTGTTTAGAATGTCACAGAATGACAGCACTGTCACAGTTGTCAAGACTGTTTCACCGTGGTTAGTGTGTGGCTGTCTGAAGACATCTGTCTGTGTGTATGTGTCTTGTTCATGTCTAACACACTGGTTGATTTTGTTTGTTTTATGAGCAATTTCAAGGCATAACAGGTAAATCCTCTGTTCACAAGCAGAGTTGCTCAAAATAGCTTTTTCCTGTCTCTCTGTGCTGAAATACAATTCATTATTGTTCACTCATGCATACGTTTTTAGAAGAAATAAGACAGGGTAGGGCTAGCATTGCTAGACTACTCATCTGCACAGCGGTTTACTGTCAGTCATTTGAGATGCTACGATTATATATAGGGGTGGCTGGTATAAATGGGCTAGGAAGGCTAAGCCACCCTGTCTTTCAAAGATAAAAAAACAACAACAGCACCACCAATGGTCATTTAAAAACTGACAGACTGGTATGAAGAAGGGAGGCAGGGGCTGAATACTGTCTAGCCCAGGCTGTAGATCCATTCACTGTCAGGTGATCACACTGAATGAAATAGCCAAAGTGTCTGGCATTTGAAGGAAACACAGCATAAACCCAATAGAGTATCACAGACAGTAAAAAAAATTTAAACCACTAATGCAGCTGCCTATTTGCCTTTAAGTGTGGGTGTGTAATAGTTTGTCCCACATCATTTTTAATGTGCTATTAACAAGACCTTATCATATAATACACTGCTCAACTGTAATAGCTTCATTGTCAAGCTATTGAGAGATATTAGATTTTATCCCTCCCATTTAATATTGCAACCAACCAACTATGGTAGAATCTATTGTAGAATTTGATTGGCCTCCATTGTCTTTCTGCTAAGAACAAGTATGAGAGCATAAAAAGGCAGTCAATATAACTTAAATCCAGTAGTCACTACAAACTCTGTGCTCCATTCCCCAATATATCTAATATTAATCCCTTCATATAAGTTATTACAATAATGCTTCTAGCAAAGGTATAGTCAGGTCCTTAAGTATTCAGACAATGACACAATTTTTGTCATTTTACTTCTATACACCACCACAATGGATTTGAAATGAAGCAATCAAGATGTGATTGAAGTGTAGACTTTCTGTTTTAATCCAAGGGGTTGAACAAAAAATATTGCATTAACTGTTTAGGAATTACAGCCATTTTTATATAGTTTTCACAGGCTCAAAAGTAATTGGACAACTGACTGGTAAGCAGTTTCATGGCCAGGTGTGGCCTGTTTCCTCATTACTTCATGACAAGTTAAGGAGATAAAAGGTCTGGAGTTGATTCCAATGATTGAATTTGCATTTGGTTGCTGCTCATGGGAACTCTCAATATGCAGTCCAAAGAGGCATCAATGCAAGTGAAGTAGACCATCATTAGGATGGAAAAAAAAACCAAACCTCTCAGAGAGACAGCAGAAACTTTAGGAGTGGCCAAATCAACACTTTGGTACATTCTTACAAAGAAGGAATGTACTGGTGAGGTCAGCAACACCAAAAGGCCTGGAAGACCACAGAAGTCAACTAAAGTGGATGATTGCAGAATTCTTTCCTTGGCGAAGAAAAACCCCTTCACAACATCTAGCCAGGTCAAGAACTCTCAAGGAGGTAGATTCAGTCAAATGCTGCAAAACTGATAGGACGATGCTTCACAGTACAGATGGATAATGACCCAAAACATACTGCAAAGCAACCAAAGAGCTTCTTAAGGCAAACAAATGGTATGTTCTTAAATGGACGAGTCTGTCACCTGACCTCAACCCAATTGATCATGTTTTTCAAGACAAAACTGAAGGCAGAAAAACCCACAAACAAGCAGCAACTGAAGGTGGCTGCAGTAAAGGCCTGGCAAAGCATCTCAAGGGAGGAAACTCACCATTTGGTGATGTCCATGGGTTCAGCATGTTGTAGGGGTTTGTAACCGCTCAAGTTGCACTAATTCATGATATGTTACACACCTATAACATGTATACAGTACATATCCCAGAGTAGTGCTGCTTCTCTGACAAGTCCTTTTGAATGTTGTCTATATATTATTGTTCTGCATTTTAACTCAGTCAATATTTGGTGGGAGACAACAGAAAATAGCACTTCCTGGACTGTCTTTAATCTTATGTGCAAAGACTCTGTTATGCTCTGGGTCGTTTTGCTGGGTCCACTTGTACCCTTTGAGGGAAGGGTCATTGCAAATCAGTAAAACAGTTATTCTGACTAATCACCTTTCCTATGAGGAAGCATTTCTATCCTGATGAGAGTGGTCTCTTCCAGGATGACCCCACCCCCATCCACATATACCTTCATAATCATGAGATCTCAGTGAAACACCTATGGGAGATTTTGGAGTGCCGATCACAAATTGGCACAATTCTTGATAGTTTTTTTCTACGCTATATGGCGAAAGGTTTGTGACCACCTGACCAATCACACCCATACATGCTTTTTGAACATCCTATCATAAATTTAGTCTCCCTTTGCTCTTATAGTAACCTCCACTCTTCTGGGAAAGCTTTCCAATAGATTTTGGAGCGTGGCTGTGGGGATTTGTGCTCATTTGTGGCAACAGTTTGGGGAAAACCCACATATGGGTGTGATGCTCAGGTGTCCACATACATGGCCATATAGTGTATATTGATGAATCTGATTGGATGCTAAACTGAATCAATTCAATTGATATATAGCATACAGTCATTGGCTGGATGAAAGAAGAAACCTTGTAACAAGTACTTTGAAGGTCTAAATACAATGTAAGGAGTAAAACCTTTTTTACTATAAGTTTTTTTTTCAGAAATAAGTAAAAAGTAAGATTACAATCATACAATTTTAATAATAATCATATAAAGAAAAAAATACACCAAGATAATATATACTAAGTATTAAGTATAGTACAATTACTCAAGTATTTTCCACCCCTGCTAAGAGAAGATACTGACCTCAAAATTTACCTCAGAATTAAGGAATGCCAACTTTGTTTCACAACAGAGAGCAATCAAAAATGTCTGAACGTAATATTATTACACACAAGCAGCCTGCCACAAGGACATTTGAGAAGTTGCTCTCATCACTATAGCAACCACAACATGCAATAGGCACTCTTACATGAATGTAGCCTTTTAAACAAGCAATTTTAGACTTCAAATTATTTTTTGGTCAGTGAGACAACAAGCCTGTTCTCCTTTTTTTTTTTTTTTTTTTTTGTTTAAGTGCGTGATTAGTGTCCTAATGGATCACTATAGTTAAGCCCTATAACGCTGGAGCACTTCCTCTCCACTCATCTCCCCCTTTTACATTCATCCTGCTATGATGGACCACCATTGATTATATGTCCCAAGAGTTGGTCTGTAATGCCTGCTAATGCACTCATCTCTTCCTATTACATTTGTTCCGCATCTGTGATGGTCATTCTACTCATAGCAGCTCGCTTTAAATTCATTTAAATTCCTGCCAGTACAATCACAGTACAATTAATAAAGCATCCAAAAAATCCAATAGGAAAAATATGATACATTGATGTTGTATAACAATCCTGGATCAGATAGGAGAATTAGCAAGAGAGAGAGAGAGAGAGAGAGAGAGAGAGGGAAGGGGGTGGGGGTTGAATAGTGTAGTGACTCATGTCTCTGTTAAACATAACCGCACGAATCCCACAAGCCACCAGACAGACACAGCTGAAACTCAGTAACCTCTTTGGTGCTGATCACATGAAAGTCTAGAATTTGTGCTTGGAAATAAAGCCTTTACAAAGACTTCAAGCAACTGTCATAGTGCTTTACTGACTGACACAGACAGCCCACGAGACATGATTAAATCAATTAAAAACTTTACTCACTACTCTTCTCTTATTACCTGGGGTAATTCCACCATGTACACTCTAAAAAAGTGATCTTAGCCTTATGTAGTGTTTACATACTGATATAACGTTCATGTTACTACAATAAATTAAGTTTATTTAATGTGTTTAACATAAACCTGCCATTCTGTACATATTTACATTATGATGAACTTTCTTATTTTACTTAATTGGAAATTCTGTTTTTAATTTAAATACGTTGATCCATGAATTAGTTTTTTTTCAGCATAGGGAGATATCACTTCCTGTATTTGAATGCAAAGTGTTAATTTTACATATACCACAATGTATCACTGTGCCTTTGTTCAGTTTCTACTAAACACCTTTTCTGTGCGATGCCACAACTGTCCCTAGCGGAAGTGAAAGAAGACTTTTCTTTTTGGGTTTGTTTTCCAATAATTTTATTTTATTTAAATAATAATTTGCTCAATTCATTTTAGTGCTCAGTTAGGAAAAAGTCTTTAACACACAAACCTACATTTAGGTGTATACTAAACATTACTAGGGCAGCATGGTGGTGCAGAGTGTACCAGTGCTTGTGGTTAGGGTTCACTGTCTATGCTTATGTGAAATGGATGGTCTCGTGCTTGCCTCAGTGCTTCCAGGAAAGGCTCCTGATGCATTGCGACCCTGAGCAGAAGAAAACAGTTACTGAATATGAATGGACGAACAAACATTACATTTAAATACGTACTTTTAATAAAAACTACAAGAGATATGAAACCTCGATGAAAACTATATGAAAATTCATTATGCCAGAGGCTAGTGCACTTCAAAATACCTAGGCCGCTTTCAACAACCATTTCTAGACACTTAAATTCTGATAAACTGTATTTACTTTGAAATGAATTTATTAGCTGTACTGACACATTCGGATTGGTAGTGACACATTTTAGCTGCACTTTGAGGATCCTTTCTTCTTCTTGCTTTTCTTAGGGGCTGTGTAACTGGACGTGCGGTGTTCTTTTCGATCATATTCATCATGGCCTTCCCTTTGGGGAAAAAGGAATAAGTGGAATTAGACTATAATAAAAAAAAGAGGTTCATCAGTTAAAATATTTTCTACAAGTAAAACAGCTGATACAATTTTATAAAATTTAACCAGTAGAGATAAAATATAATCAAAATAATATTTTTACTTTTACTGGAGCATATGCAAGTTCTACAAAAATAAACAGAGGTGTACTCCTCAGACATAATTTGTTCAGGGTTCAACTGCACACAAATTGTGATCCCCATAGTACAATTTCCCAACGTACGCCTCCCTGCATGCAGTCTGAAATGAATCTGTAGAATGATCCATAACATCCATAGGATCAATAATGCTGGTAAACAGGGATGTCGCCACTAACAAGTCTAGACCTTCTTGTTACTAAATGAAGAAAGCTTTTGAAGACCTTGAGCATGTTTGGATCAATTCCAAAATCTAATCAGTTCATCTGCTGGGTACAATGACTATTCCACATAAATCCTTCAAACATTCAACCACTCCTTTTTGAGATATCGCGCTAACAAGAATCTCGGACAGACACGCAGATGAACGGACGCACAGAAAACCTACTGGCGGAGGCGTAAAAAGCAGAGCGAGGACCACTTGCAAATTGATTACTGTATAACAAGTTCATTGAGCTATTAGAACCTTCTACACAGGCACTACAGTTGCTAGATGGTCCACTTATGTGTTTTCACCAAAAGCCAGATAGCTGAATATTACGGCATCTATTATATTTAGCTTCTTTCTCACTGCATGTGCAAGAGACAAAAAAAAATTGCCTATGAGTGAGTACGCACATTCACAACTACACGAAATGAGGTAAAGTGCTCACATTCACAACTACGTGAAATGAGGTAATGGAAACTATTCATTTTGTGTAGTGGGCTTGAAGTGGTCCTTACCTGAAGCAGCGGCTGCAGTACAGGTCCTGGTCACATGTGTGGCACCGAATGGTGGCATCCTGATTACAGATACAGCACCAGGGCAGCTCATCTTCCTCATCATCATCTTCCTCCTCATAACGTGTGGCACTCCAGTTGACAGAGACAGCAGGAGGCTTTGTTTTAGATGACTGGGATGGAATCTTAAATAAATACAATACATAATAAGGATGGAGTAATTACACGTCACGCAAAGAGCTTAAGCGTGCTAGCTGAAGCTGAAGTGCCCCCCTATGGCTTAAATATGAATTACACACTATCTAAAGCCAAAACTTCTTCCATTACTGCTTGGGGCATTCTAAACCCTTACTATGAAAGTCATTTTTAGGTGAGTGGAAGCAGTGATACTTAAAATCAGATGTAAATATGTTAAGCAATATACAGCTTTACAATCATTTGCTACTCCAAGGGGATGTAATCAGCAGGAAATGTATGCTGTATAAAGGTGAAAAAATGTGCGCATGCCCTGGTTTGCTGTGTGATAAACTCAACTGATTGAAAGCGAACTAAAAAGTGTGTAGGAATTTTGTTACCTGCTTCTTATTGGAATTGGACTTTTCTTTATTTTCTGGGCCACTGTGCTCTGGAGGGATGTTATAACCACTGGCTTCATCTAAAGCAGTCTCTTCCGACAGCTAGAAGCCAAAAAAATATATATTGTGGGAATAAATGACTACATGAGAATCCTGCATTAGTTACTAGTTACTAGTTAAAGCAATCACAGGAGCTGTGTTTCATTTATAGTAATACACTTTCACAATAATTGTAATGCAACATTTTTTAATAGTAAGAACATAGTGTAAGTTAACTTTAGGGCTGGGCAATATGACCATGTGACAATATGACAATAAAATGTGTGACAATATACTTTTGAGATATCGTGACTATCATCTGTATGTGTACAATAATTAAAAACTCTGACTGAAGCAACTCTGAAGCAGCTGATTATATTTTAAAATTATACACCAAATTCTTGCACAAAATTCTTTTTAATTTTCCTCCCTTCCTTTCCTAGATTTCCTAAATCTACAAATTTATTTTTGTAGATACATAATTAAAAATGTTAAATGCAACACTACTGTTCTATAAATCATGACACATATTATGAATTGTATAAATGTCTCCAAGCATGATATAGTTTTGTCATATCGTCCACTCTTAGTCATCATCAGTGTAGCCATGTATTAATGACATTCACAATGGACAGGAACAATAACAGCTAATACAAAACGTAAAGACATTTGTAGAGATTTATATTGTTCTTACTACATTATATTACTACATAATATATATAGTATATAATGTATATAGCATAATATTTATTTCTACAGACCCTTTTTAGAATCCTGGCGAGTGCTTCCTCCTCGGTCTCTTCATCACTGTCAGGTTGCTGGAAGTCGGTCATAGTGACTGAAACACACAAACACAGCCATACGACATTAAAATTACACTCAAATTCCTGAACCAGGAAATGCATTGCACATTTGTATGTACTGAAGCTATAGTTACAACAACTGCTTTATCCTTAACAGGGTCGTGGTGGATCTGAAGCTTTTCCTGGGAACAAACTTTGGATGGGAGTACATCACAGAGCACCGCACCACACACACACACACACACACACACACACACACACACACAGACACACACACCTAGGGGCAATTTATCAGTCACTCATGGCATACTGGCATGTTCTTGGGAGGTGGGTGGAAACCGGAGGACCCGGAGGAAACCCACATGAACACAGGGGGAACATACACAGAAACTCCACATAGACTGTAACCCGAGCTGAGGATCTGATTGGTGCCCTGGAGCTGTGATGCTCCTGACCCGCTGCGCCACTGCTCCACATACATTGAGCTATTCTGATTTCTCAATTTGAGCTACAATATTAGGCCATAATCCTACAGCACAATACTGTTCAACTGTTTTCTAGGTGATATACTGTGTGTTCAATCCATTTCTGCATTCAGAATGTGCCTTTCTGATAAATGAGGGTAAATTAACACATTTAAGAGGATTTATTGATGCGTTATTGATCTACTAAACTATTTTTTTGGTCTGGCCCACTTGACATTGGACTAAGTGTAATGTGGCCTGTTACATGATGTCACACTGAAGTCGTATACCAACAGCAATATCATTATGTCTATAGGAAATATATTATTATAGTACGGATAATCAATCTTCCTTCGCTGGTGCTTTTAATGTATGTACGGACCTGAGAGCAGTGTTAAAGGAATGTGCTGGAGTTTGTACTGGATTCACATCTGGAGACAACTTTCACAGTCTAAAATTTGTGCATAAACAAAAACTTTCACACTACACCTCCAGGAACATGTAGTTACCTTTGTCCGGGTCTCGCCCCTGCAGCACAGCCAGTCTCTTGGCTACCTGAAGAAGCTGCGTCTGGCAGTTTTCCTCTCGTTTCAGCTCCTCCATGGCCTCAGCCAGCAAGCGGCTCTTTTCCTCCTCTATCTGCTTGAGTGACAGCTGCTCATCATCCAAATTCTCATCCAGTGTCCCGCCTGCTTCCTTGTTGAGATCGTTTAGGGATGTGACTGGATGCTCTGAGGTATCAGCTATATTAGATCACATGAAAGTGGGACAAAAAGGCCAAAAGATAAATTTAAGTGGGTACAAAAAAAGGTAGACACTAAACTGAACTGTAATAAACAGAACAAATATTTAACATGCTGATCAAAACAAGACTGTGTAATAAATACCATCGGGACATTGTTGTCTGTCAATGGCAACTTCCTCTGTCATCTGCGTGATTAAGTCATTGGCCTGTTCGGTTTGAGTCCTGCTATCAGGTGGCTGGTGAACCTGCATACAGTAAAGCCATACTGATGTTTCAAACATCAATAAATAATACATCTACACATTTTTGTGGTCAAGCACAATTTTCAAAACATTTATCATCAGCTCACATCACAATATCGGAAAAGTTCTCAGGATTGTTGTGACCATGGAATGTCAGTAGATTTCTATCAACACAACAAGTTGGTCTCGAGTAAGAGTGCAGTGATGTAACAGTATGATGGCATACTGGAAAAGAAAATCTGAAATATTTATGCTAATAAACATACACTATAATGGTATAATATCATTATATTTAACAATATTATAAGAAATGAATGTCCACATGCATCATGTACTTGAAATATGTTACAAGAGGTTTCAATAAACTACTGAAGGCCAAGAGCAATATTATATATAAAACACAACACTTTCCTTAATAAAATGATTGAATATATTCCATGCCTCTACTGTTTTACCCTGTATTTATACTAGCAAGCTCACGTCGCTTTAAGTTTGTATCCTGTGGGTGTGTAGTGGCTGCTGCTATAACTTGTAGGTTTAAACTGTCCAGAGGTTTATCATAACTAATTTGCACAATATTGAGACAATCTCTATTTAAATCTTGCTTGCTGCTCTGTCACTTTGTTGTTTATCATCAGAATTGTAGCTCTGTGATGAAAACTGAATGGTTGCCTGTGACTTGCTAGTGTGACACAGGGTTATGGACAATGTCCTGCTTGAAAATAAAGTTTAAGCAGATACTGTAATATACTGAAACCATGACACTGGCTCTCTTCATACCATACTTTTATTAAACAGACAGTTTCCCCTTCAGAAAGATTCCAAGTAGAACCCTTTAAGCAATATACAACCTAAATAACCCATAAGGAACCATTTTGTGCATCATCTCAATTTAGCCTTATGCTTACTGATGGAGGAGCTTGGGAAGGAGAAGGTCTTCCTTGTAAAGCAGCCAAACGGTCTTCCATCTCTCGAGCTGAAGGCACTGTCTGATCTGGAGCTTTCAGTGCAGCAAGACGAGTCTCTATCTCCTTCTCAGATGGTATGGATTCTGCATATAACAGAGAGGAAGATGTGTATGTGGTGCTGAACAGTACATCTTAATTGTGTTAAGGAATGTGGAACACTCTTACTTGGTTTTGTTTCCTCTTTCAGCTTCTGGAGTCGTTGTGCAATCGCTTGGTCCTCCTTACTAAGCCCCTTGGTTGAAATGAGAGCTGATGTATTATTCGTTCCACTAGCATGTCTTGGAGGATGATGAGGTTGAGTCTGTTTGGCTTCAAGGGCAGCAACCCGCCTGCAACCCAAGACAACATTAACATTAACTAAAGACATCGAGCGATATGGAGAACATTTCAGCAAGCAAAAAAGTTTCTCAGCGCTTACTTTTTGTAGTTTTCAGGTGGTGACCATCTTGCAGCATCATTCTGTTTTCCACCACTACATGTACAAAAGAGCATTTATACCTCATTTACACAGTTCATCCACAGAGCATATTATAACGCATTGGTGTATTAGAAAGCAAACCTTGTGAGATTGCCATGGCACTGCTTGCAGACTTTTTGCTGAGTGTTACCGTAGCGCGGCACCAACGCACTAAACGTTAGACACCCTGAACAAAATGAGCGTCCACAGTTTTTGCAGCCCAACTGTAATGAAATTGAATGTTCATTAGTTCATGGCAAAACTGGACAGAATAAATCTATATCTATATCTATATACGGATATCTATTAAGATGCTTTGTGATGATGTCCAAAGTTAAAAGCTCTATATAAATAAAATGGAATAGAACTGAATTATCTAATATCTTGTTAAGTCCATAATCAACACCTCTTTAAAATCTGTATCAATCCACCTATACTTTTCATTAAATATAATCCACTGAATATATTTTATATAGAGAAACAAATATCATACAAAATAAATTGACCAATAGTAAGGCTGATATATGTTATTTCAAATAGAAATTTTAAAACAATTTTTATCAAAGTAATATCACATCAGTGTATCCCTTGGTTTTACAGAACATAAATGCCTGTGCTTCCCCCACTGGTAATTCATATAAATGAATTGTGTTAACATTTTTTGAATTAATCTACATACAAATAGACAAACCTCTTTTTTGAAAAGAGTGAACTTTGAAGCACAGCCATAGCACCGCTTATCCATAGTTGGCCTTCCACTGGGACTGCTGCAATTATAGTCAATCCTATAGGCGATATTCAACACAACAGACGATTCCAGACCAACGAGGTCTGAAACACTTTTTACGGCATGATCTATATAACTGGGAATACAAAACTTA
The DNA here is from genome assembly GCF_027358585.1 of Pangasianodon hypophthalmus. NCBI lineage: Eukaryota > Metazoa > Chordata > Actinopteri > Siluriformes > Pangasiidae > Pangasianodon > Pangasianodon hypophthalmus. The sequence goes on along the minus strand of NC_069719.1, from coordinate 20,111,464 downwards.
ATTTATTGGCAAAATCAATTTCAATGTTTAATGAAGAAAAAACTGGTGCTGCACAAACACCAGATTCAACTACACTCCTATTTGTCAAATAAGAAAACACAGGAAGTAAAATCTGTTTGGTAAACTCACGGGAAATGTAGTCCAGATAAACTTATTAACAAGTAATGTGCGCTGAAATTATCATTTTAACTTCCTTCTTTAAAAATACCAATACCTTGTATTTACACAAATAAGCATAAGTCTGTTATTTCTCCACAACACATTACATAACCGGAAACTTGTGAATCAAACTATTTTGTAAACTACATTACCCAGAATGCTTTCTACAACGCGCAGTTCGTTTTATCCGCAAAATAAGTTAGAAGTTTAAATATAAAACGGGACGTTAAACTAATCTGTAAAATAATCAGCATTTAACAATGTGCAATATTAATCCTAAAATAATCTGTAATTTAGAGGTTTTTTTTAAGTCCACGTCGGAAGCTTGGGTTTGGATCACGTGAACAGAATTTACCCAATCAGCGCGCTGTCAGTCTCCTCCCAGTTTTCATTCAAATATACACAGAGACAGAAGAACAGACGTTCAGAAGAGCCTGCAACGGTAAAAACAAAATATATAAATAAATAAATATATAAATACATTTGTTATTTGTGGATTGTTCTGTCTAGATATTGATTATGAAAGGAAAACGTTTGCACTCAGGTAAGAAAGTTATGTAGCTACTGTAGCTAACTGTGACTAATTGTTCATTTGCAGGCAGAAGAGTCCTCTGATTAGCCAGCTAGCACTGGAGAGCTTCTTTTAACTCAGTGCCTGCTGGTAGTTACAGGTAACTATAACCTGGTTATGTCGTTTCACAGCTTGACATTATTTAGACACCTCGTATGTTTGCTGTTTGAGAGCAGTCCTGAGACTGACTGCTGCTTATTCAGGAGATTGAGGAGTGCATGCAGGCAGAAGATAGCAAACCCTCTTCACTGGTTGCTGTTGAATTCACAGTACTTCCTTAGAAATTTACTTACAAACTTACTTACTTGCTTAGTCATTAAGGCTAAACATGGCTTCCTGACACAATATGATTCATATGGCGAATATCTTTAGGATCTATAGAGAGAATTTGTGAACAGCTTACACTGTCAGAGTAAAACTGCTGTCTTCACAAGTAGGGCTGGGCAATATATCAATATAATATCAATATCGTGATAAACGATTACGCAATATGCTTTTCTGAGATATCGTTGGTATAGTGATGTATATTTATTTTATGTATTATTATTATTTTTACATTTATTTAGACAACTCGTATGTTTGCTGATTGGGTTAAATGGTACTGAATGGATCCCTTTGATTTGACTTTTTTTAAACGTAATCTTCTTTGTCTTTGTAGTCATTAAAGAAAAGTATTGTCAAACTCAGTTTAACGGTTTTTTTTTGTTTGTTTGTTTATTTTCCTACTGTTTTGAGGACAGTTTGTTAGCTAAATTATATATCACAATACGCACCATGTATCATAGTGCTGTCTTCAAGTATCGTGATATGATATTTTTGTCATATCACCCAGCCCTATTAACAAGTAGTTACATCAAATGTGAACTAGTTATGCTTTTTTGTTTCTTGTTTTGTGTACATAGTGCACTTGAACCATGTGAGATAAGCAGTGTAATGTGCCTTTTCTAGTCAGTCACTGATAGTGCAGTCCACTGCCGTCAGTTAACAATGGCAGAGGGAGAGGGAGAGGTGGAGTGGGAGTTATGCAAAGAGAATATCCAGCCTCTGAGACGTGGCCGAGCCATCTCTGCCCTGCATCAAGCCCTCAGCCAGCAGCAAGAGGGCACCTCTAGTGCCATCAACCAACAAAAACAGTAAGCACTCCATTTCTATTCTCAATTAAATGTTTTAGTGTGGTTTTTCATTTGTGTGTGGGAGATGTCATGTTGTGGCAGTGACCTCAATATAATAGTACATATATATATATATATATATATACATATATACATATATATATGTTTTTTTCCCTAGAGCATACGAGTTAGAGCTTCGGATGTACGATGGAGATGACCCTCTTGACGTCTGGGATAGGTGAGATTGTCTTCAACATAATTCTTAATATCCATTTGCCACATGACTGAGGAAAGCTGACAGCCTTTGCTTTGCAGGTACATAAAATGGATAGAACAGACTTACCCACAGGGTGGTAAGGAGAGCGGTTTGACTGTTCTTCTGGAGCGAGCAGTCATGAAGTTTACGGAAGAAAAAAAATATCACAACGATTCCCGTTATGTTGACCTTTGGATCAAATTTGTAAGTGCATTACTTACCGCCCACCCAGTCCCCGCGGCTGATCTTATACTTGTAATATGTAACATGTAATAATATCCTTGTTCTCTGTTGTTTTCAACTATAGACAGAAACTTGTTCTGATCCGCTGGATGTCTACCGGTACATGCAAGCTCAGGGAATAGGGACAATGCAGGCATCTTTTTACATTGCATGGTCTGAAGAGTATGAAAAAAGGGGAAACTCGCGGATGGCCGACAGCATATTCCAAGAAGGTTTAAAGTGTGGGGCTGAACCTCTAGACAGATTACAGCAATTTCACAAGTATGGAGTCTTATATCTTTTCATTTTTGTTATATTGATTGATTTCCGATATTAAATATGATTCACAGAGCCCTTCAAACATCTCAAACATAACTGTAAGTAAATCCTGATCTATCTACCCGCAGGGCCTTACAGGCACGAGTGTGTAGGCAGATGATGACATCAATGAATGATCAGGAAGCAGATGATGAGCTTTCAGAGCCTCAGAGGGCTTCACTCGCAGAGCTGAAAGCCAAGGGAAAGAAAAAAGCTGTTGCTCCTATCAGTAGGGTGACTGGAACTGTTGGCTGTGAGTAACTGATTTACTAACATAAGGACTTTTATGTAAGTTTTTGCTTACAAAGACCGGATAAGCTAATAACAGGACTTTTTTAAATATGTAGATTGGTTCTGGTAATTGGTTCAGTTCACTGAAATACTATGCTTGGTCTGCCACTGGATCACGGCCCACTAGTTGATGACCCCTACGCTGACTATTTGGCTGATGTGACCAGAATCATGTAAAGCATGGCTTTCTGCTGAAGATGAATATAAATATTAGCAGAAGCACATTTATGAACTACTAAAGAGGCAGATGGAAGAGAAGCAAATTACTATAAGCAAGTGACACATTGACAGCTTATTGATTTCTTTTTGCACAGATGCCAGGGGTCTGCAGTTTAAACAACCAGTTGGGCCAAGTCACAACAGTAGACTTGTGATATTTGATGAGAATAAGGAGGACTCTGAGCCTCAGGAACTCAAATTAGAAAGTTGGGCAGCCCCTCCAACTGCTAAGGCCAAGGAGAATGAACAGAGACCTGATAAATGGACTAATGCTAAGGTACGAGGCATGGCATTTGTTTTTATCTTATTTAATTATGGAAAAATCAACAAGTTCCATACAACTGTGTGTGGCAGTCCTAGTATTATCTTGGTCTGCATCTTAACACTTTAACACTGATATCTTCTCTCTCATTACCAGTTGCCGCAGAAGTCCAGGTTTGGCCACAGTGTCGTCGCTCCGCCTCCAAAACCAACTTTCCAGCCCTTTGTGGAGGAGAGTGATCAGCCTCCTGTGGTGTGAGTGCTCTCTGAGAAACTGCTATCTGCTCACCTTATCATGCTAACACATGCCAATTAGGCCCTGAGCCTTTGGAATTTAATGTGCATGCTAATCACTCAATAATTTGTCTGTCTAGTTTATCTCCCCATTGCTTTATAGGGCAGTGATGCTCTTGCGGTCATGTTTAGAGGACATGTTAAAATGGGCTTTGAATCACAGATAGCGCCCTCTTGGATAGATAATGCATTATATAGGATGAGAAACCCATTCTATGCCCTGTGTATAAACTGTTTGTATTTCTGGTACAGGTTGTTCGTTTTGTCCCACAACAGATACTGTTGTACAATAGCCATTTGGATTGAAAATGTATAGCCTTTCTGATTCTAAATCCAGCTTACTAAGTGGTCTGTTTATGCTGTTGCAGACAGAAACCTCACATTGTAAAAGAATTCTTTTTACATTGTAAAAGGATGAGTTGAGATCAGCTATCATAGAACGCACTATGTGGCTCCCGAGTGGTACAACTAAAGATTGTTTGCTTTGTTGTTGGGAGGTTGTGGAAGGTCTAATCCTCAAGGTCAATTCAAGTGGCTTTATTGTCATTTCGACCATATACACCTAGTACAGTACACAGTGAAATGAAACAACGTTCCTCCAGGACTGTGGTGCTACGTAAAAACAACACAGAACTATATAACTACATGATTACACAGACATACACGGGAGTACGTAAAGTGCACGTGTGCAAACAGCGCAAGACAGTGCAATAATTACTAAAAGAGGACAATAGGCACAGTAAAAGTACACAGTTCTATTGTGGATAAAGTGTCAGATATACAGGTTCTGCAAAAATATATAATATAATAATAGAATACTGTACATGTAAACATAACATACTATGACATAGTGTGCAGAAGATAAGCTTCTAACATATATGTCCATAGCAGTTATTGAGGTAGCCATGATGTATCCTGATGATACCACAGCCATCTGTGGCCAGGAGCCCAAGAGCGAAATTGGCCATGCTGTCTGAGTGTGAGGGGATGGAGTACTCTTTCTCCCCTGTCAATCACAGTGATACTATACATCTGATTGCTATGAACATCATTAAATAAACCAGGAGGATGGAATAGGATTAAGAGACAGTGACAGTTAGGATAGTGAAACAAATGAAACATGCTAATAGACAGAAGAAATATCCTTATTGCCTTTGGCTCACTTTGAAGAATGTTCCCATTTATGCGACCCCATTTTCTGGAGGAGCCCGGATCACACTGATTGATGTTGTACGCAGAATGTAGTCATTTTCTTTAATCACATTATATGATCTTCATCATATAACCTGAAGCATGTGTATTTTACAGTCAGTTGTAAAATTCAGCTAAGATTTTATTGAGATCAGTGTGACACGTAATTAAAAAAAAAAAAAAAAAAAAAAAAAAAAGCTGCTGAAATTGCACGATGTCAGTAATAAAACACTTCAGTACATGCTGTTATAGATAAATAATCAACATTTTGCTTTGCGTCAGGCCATATGACATTACCCTGTTGCTGAGTATTTTCCTGTGACAGCACACCCATGTTGTATTCCGTACAAACCTAGTAGAAACCTCAATTTATTTTGAATACATGTTGGATGGATTTGCATTTTTTATTGTCAAAGACATCTTTTATTATTGTACTGCGCTAACACAGCCTCTCTAATGCAATTCACATTTGATGACATTGTGAACAATCTTTATACAAGAGCAAATCTGATCATACAACGTTTAGAAAGTCATTCCGGGATAATTCTTGAACAGGCCTGGTTTTTAAATAAGGAAAAGGGCAAGAATCCTGTATAAGCAAAAAAAAAAACTTATATGTAATGTTAAAGTGTTTGTGAAAGACTTTCAGTATGTTTGTTTACACATCTGCATCGTTCTATGGTTTTTAATCTGATTATGCTGTTCTTCCTCCAGAACTCCATGTAAGCTCAACCCAGCAGTGAACACTGTACTTTCAGCGAGGAAGCCGTGTCGTGAGGAGCAAACGCCACTGAAGAGGCTACAAGAGAGGCAGCAGCACATGCAGGTCCAGCAGGAAGATGAGGACAAAAGTGGAGAGAAGAGCATGTACTGCAAGGAGCTGCTGTTCAGCGGTGTCACTGAATTTTCCTTTGAAGAGCTGCGTGCTGAGCGATACCGCCAGAAATGCAGCCAGAGACTGGAAGCTGCCAGCAGTGAAGCAAACAGTAAAGAAGAACCACACACTAGTCAAAAGGACTGACAAGAGCAAGCAGTCATGTCAATGATCTAGACTCTAAATGAGCCTCTATAGTCAGTGTTGGTTTTTATGTTAGTTCTCTTGTTGTACCTAAAGAAATAGAACCTGAGAAGTCTTGCAAAAAGTATTGATAGCTGTTCTGTGATTGAACGTGGGTAATATCAGTACCTGAGATCTTCTCATTCAAATATACTCTTTATACTGATGCTTGACTGCTGACCATCCCGGGATTCTACTTCTACAGTTGTACTTATCCATGTGATTTTGTACATGTATATATATTTTTTATAAAACCACTATCACTATCTTGATCTTGAAAATGTTGTACTAGCAATTATGTAGAAGTATGGTGTATCCAATGTAAACTTTTTATATAAATAGCTACTGCAGCTTTTGGGCATATTGACCCTGATACTGTATGACATACACCTTTGGTAACTCATTGGAAGAACCACGTAGTTTAATAAACACATGCAGTTTTTTCAGCGGTGTTCATGGTGACTTTTTACAGGTGACTATGAAGAATGTGGCATAGAAAGAAAATCTACCAAATGTACCACTGAAAAATATTGCTCCATTAATCACTTATATACTCATTAGAGTAATCGTTTAGTCATTAGGAAAGAAAAGGAGTGTGAACAGCAGGAAAATGTGTAGCCTTAAATTGACAGTAAAGAGAGTTAAAAAGGAGGAGACTACATCTTAGTCAGGTTTAAAATGTCAGTTTTAGAATTAAAGAAAATATTGACCTTTTCTGTGGCTGTATGAGGGTAAATATCTTTTTGTATTTCCTTTTCAGTGGAAAAATAATGTAATAATAACCTAGTGGTATTTTTCATACCATGCTCAATACACTGAAAACCTTTGGGATGAACTGGAACGCTGACTGCATACCAGGTCTTCTTGGCCAACATCAGTGCCCGACTTCACTAATGTTTTTGTGGCTGAACGGGCAAATCCCCACTGCCATGTTCCAAAATCTAGCGGAAAGCCTTCTCTGAAGAGTGGAGATTATTATTACAGCAAAGGGGGACTAAATCTGAAATGGGATGTTCAACAAGTACATATAGGTGTGATTGTCAGGTGTCCACAAGCCTTTAGTAATATAGTGTACATACAGGGACAAATTGGAGATGTCTTAACACTGCTGAAAGGAGACATTTTTATGTAAGAATGTACATTCACTGGCCACTTTAATACAGGGACCATGTTTTTTTTTTTTTTTTACACTATTCTGTGTGAAAACTGGATACTTGTGTGTGAATATCGCAGAAGAGCAGCAGTTTCTAAAATACTCGGCCCATTTGGCACCAACTTCCATGCCACGGTCAAAGTCACTAGGATCACATTTTCCCCATTCTGATGTTTAAACATCTTGACCTGTATCTGCATGATTTTATGCATTGTACTGCTGCCACATAATTGGCTGATTGGATAATTACATCAATTAACAGGTGTACAGAAGTTCCTATTAAACTGGCTAGTGAGTGTATATGTGTAAATGCTTTTCTTCTTTCTTTTGTGTTACTTCATTTTCAAGATGCTTTAATATTGTTTTTCTATTGTGTCCATATGGGTCACTTAGAACTAGTTGCTAACATTTGTAGATGATGAATAATGAATATTTATACCAATTCCTGTTCCTTCTGTTTATTGGTTGTGTTTGAAGCTGTCTACTGAAGCTTGTTTAGATGCGAAGAACCTCATGGATGTAGTTGGTAACCCCTCATTTATCAGGCTGAGGATTCTCCACAAGGCGAGGTCTTACACAAATAGCTTTTGTGTGCATTATTGTTGAAAGGGAGGAAACTGGCATAAATCTGCTCCAGCAGGATCTGATGAGTGCACATAAATACTGCACTCAAAATTGCATGTAAATTAAATAAAAGGCCCAAAACACAAACACAATCTGCAATTAATTTTGCTCCTGCTGTGATACAACTGTTTTTTTTACTGCTATCTCCATGGTTCACAGTTTTCTGACAACACTGTGTAGCTATTTATATTTATGCCAGAAAGTATGTACCTACAGTAGTACCAGCTGTAATTCAAATCAGGTTTATATTTATGTGCTCATTCTAATACATTTTGCAGTGGATATACTGTAAAAAGTCTCACACCCCTGTTAAAATTGCAGGTTTTTGCTATGTAAAAAATGAAACCAAGATAAAATCATGTCAGATCTATTTCCATCTTTAATGTGATACAGCAGAAAACAAACGAACAAAATTCAATTGAACAAATAGAAATATTTTATGGGTTAAATTAAAAAAAAAATCTGGTTGCCCCACAGTTTATAAAAATGCATGTGACCGTACTCAGATTTAACCAGTCACATTCAAACTTGTGTTCTGAAGTAATTATCATAAACCTGTTATCAATTAAGTGATTCTGATTAACCTCAAATAACTATCAGCCGTATCTGTAAGATTTTCTTGACATCTTCTTGGTGTTCTCCAACTGCTGAAGCAATGGTGCGCAAAGAGCTTACAAAGCATGTATGGGATCTCATTGTTAAAAGGTGTCAATCAGGAGAGGCGTTCAATAGAATTTCCGAAACCTTAGATGCACCATGGATTACTGTGAAGGCCATCATGAACAAGTGGAGAAAATAAGGCACTGCAGTGACGTTACTAAGAACAGGACGTCTCTCCAAAATAAACAAAAGGACAAGAAGAAAACTTATCAGGGAGGCTGCTAAGAGACCTACAGCAACAAGCTCTTGTATTCTTCATTGTCTGGGCTATGAGGTAGGGTGGCTGGATGGAAGCCCTTTCTCATAATAAGAAAAAAAAAAAAAAAAAAAAAATCTAAGCCCGCTTATATTCTTATATATATTAGAATCTTTGAAATATTTACATGAAATTCAGAGGTTCTTAGTATTTAGTATGTCCCCTATTTGCTTTAATGACACTGTGCACTCTAGCTGGCATGGACTCCACAAGTTTGTGCAAAACCTTATGATCCATTTTAGATCAAATCCATCAGAGTGTCGTCTGAACACATGCTTCAGTAGAAGAGATTAGGCATGAGGAAAATCTGACTTTTTCTACAAAGCAGTTAACATGGTCAATATCACAAAAAGGCTTACATTTAAATAGGGCCCTAGAAATAGTGCAGAATCTTGAATATTAAATATTCAAGATGTTGAACATTTACTTTGTTTTAAATATTTCAAAATTCTAAAACCTTCTGTTTATTTCCAATTTTAAATGGGAAAAAAAATCCCAGATTTTCACTGTGGTCTCAGAATTTTGGACCCCACTGTACATACATATATATGTTGTAATATGTGTATTTTTTGTTGTCCTGTTTTGTTATCCTGAATGCTCTTGTGTTGCTGTTCTTTTGTCTTGCACTCCCCCTTAGCTTTTACCCATCATTGTAGTGTTATAGTGTCTATTTATTGTTTTGTTATGCACAGTCTTAAGAGCTGTTACATCTCATTTCCCTGTACCTTTGCACTTGCTATGAATGCTCATGTGACAAACTTGAATCTTGAATCATTCCCTGGGACTTGTTTTTCGAATGATATACATAATCAAAGGCTAATAATCAATGGATTGATTATGAAAAAAGCTATTTAATGTATAATCATTGATATGGTAAAACTTTCTGTAAGGAGATGCTTTTTTATGACAAGCTGCATTTTTTCGTCTGATTATCTTCAAGAGAGAGGAAAAAAAACGAGACCGGTGAGTAATTATAACTGCTATAATGTAAGTCATAACAGGAAATAAATTGTCCACAACAAACATTACCTAAATTGTAATCATTGGCAAATCACTGTGTGAGGAATAAGGGGAATAAAAAACTTTATGCCTCTGTTGTTCGAAAATAATCCACTTTGGGTGGTCATGGCCCTTTTCTTTCATGTAGAACCACATCACACCACCCTGTCATGGATTATTTTCCTATAACAATGCACCCTGCTGTGTTTTATTCTTTACATAATCACTTTTGTATTCATTTTGGTCATCTGAGTAACACCAGGAATTTTCTCCACTTCTTTACCAAACATTTAGAGCCAGGATAGTTTCTTACACAGAGAGATATCAATAATATATAAGCAAAAATATTTAACAGCTTCCTTTAATGCACTTGTTTTGCTTTCTTTACTGCTGTTAAACACAGAACCTTCTCCACAAGACAGGCTTCAATAATATCATGTAGAAGTATTCAGTCAGACCTGTGTGTTCTAGCTAGTTTGTGCACAGACATAAAAATACCAGAGCAGTCTGGAAGAGTGGGTCTTAGCATCAATGACTGTGTGCTTGTTTATTCTTCCATATCTATCAGCTGTCATTCATATGGTTACCCTGAGAGTTAAGAGTTCACTCGAGCCCACTGCAGCTCAGATGTTTCTGTTTTTGAAATGAGACATCTCAGATAAGTAAAAAATATCATCACTTTTACTATCCAGCCAAATTCAAATGACATATCTCAGGAAATAAACATTATCTTCACTGTCTATTCTGCCACCTTTGCATTGGTTAGTTGCTAGGGAAAGGGAATATCTGCGGGCCAAATTTACAATGTTGATACAAACTAGGTGTAATGTTATTCTCCTGATATAACTTAACAGTGAGCTTACAGTGTATACAAAAGAGCTGAACCTTGTGGATTGGCTCACCATGTGTATCACAGATCTGTGTGCCCACTATTACACTTTTTTATAACCTACGCTGTTCACAACTCTCACTCAAGGGCACCAGTGGGAATTTTAGGCCCCCTGACTTGGACAATATCCCTGTCTAGTCTTGGAATTATCCCTGGCGGCCCAATTTATGGCACTTCATTGACTCTACGGTCAAAATCCTAAGATGTCCTGATGTTGCACCTCTCTTGGGTCTAATTAGGCACAGCAACATGGCAATGTACAGAATGGTGGTGGACACTGCAAACATTAAAAACTGTCCCAGCTCCTGGCAAACTACAACATATCATCAAATCTGCTGAGAAAGTCCTTGTATGCTGTGTAATTATCAAGAAAAAGGCCTTTCTAATTCTGAAAATAGGCTACAGTAGGCGTATGTACTGCAATAAGCCATCTAAAAACCATTTACACAGTGATCCAGTGAACCATTTATATTTTCAACTGAAGTCGGGTATTGTTGGTTTCAAACAGTCAGTTGAATTTTGGATTAGATATGGTTTAATATATCTTCAAAACAGAAATGTGCCCTGTGATGTACTGCTTTCACTGCTTCATGCCTAGTGTTCCCAGGATAGCCTCCAGATCCACTGCAACTCTGACCACGATAAAGCATTTAATAGACAAAATTCATGGCTCCCATCAATCCCATTCATGTATAATTCAAAGACCAAATGTGTCACTAGGTAAAGCATTTGGTGTTTTAGAAGAAGAGAAAGATGGCCATTCTGATTCACAATACCAAAGGCAGTAAAAAGCTTTGTGTTATTCCATGCTTTCAACCACTAATTGCCCAGAGTCTATTTTAATGCTCTTTTCATCACCTCTTTTCATCATCTCCTGTGTTTGGGACCTAATCCTGAATCACAATAGACTTAACAACCAATAGGGCAAATGCACAGGGCTTGAACAGCAAGTCAGTTGTTGCCAGGTCAAAGGTCACGCAGCAAAAGTACGTGCAAGTCTAGCACGACTCAAAACAATGTATCAAATTGGCATTTGTAGACTTTGCCAATAGTAGGCTGTGTTTTGTAGCCAGAAACTTAGATAAGTATTTCATCCTCTAGAGGTTTGGCAACGAGATCTGTAATTACAATAAGATGAGGGTGTTATTGTGGAAGTGGTCCTCAATGGAAAGAATGGAGTCATTAAGATGCAAATGTAAAGCAGCCTTTCCCCATTACGAGTAAAGCCATTGATTTAATGGCCTCTTTTTATGCTTAATTTGTCCAAAGTGTCAAGAAGGTCAACATTGCAAATGTTGTAGTTGGTTAAGGAAGACCAAATATCCCAACCCTGTATCATAGTATGCCAAGTATGTCTTATTTGTTCTTAATTATTTCAGAATAAAAATATTATTAATATATTCCTACATTCACCTTCAGTAACTGCTCAATCCTGGATATGGCTATGGTGGCTCCGGAGCCTATGCCAGAAACACTGGGCATGAAGACACCCCGAAATTCAGAGCTAGGGGCAATTTAGTGTAGCTAATCCACCTACCAACGAGTTTTTAGGAGGTGGGAGGAAACTGGAGAACCTGGAAGAAACCCACATGAACACAGGGAGAACATTCATAAAAACTCCACACAGACCTACTCACAGTAACTTGAGCTCAGGAATGAACCGGAGATCCTGGAGCTGTGAGGCGGCTACCCGCTGCACTGCTGTGCTACCCCTATTAATATATTTTATCTTTATATTAATTATTAATAATGATTTAAATCATTGTTTATTTGTAATTGTGCATAATTTATGCTTATGACTGCATGAAGTGTCCTAATACAGCCTCCTACATTTCATTCTGCATGCATCGACAGCCCCCTGTGACCCCTAATCATTGCATAGATTATGACCTAACCAGATCTATGGCATGCAGAACCTCCAGGGCGTGAACCTGACGTCTCAGCTTGCTTGCTCATGGTGGGAAACAATGTCAGGTGGCTGAGCCAGCTCACAGAGAACGGATCTGTTCACCTCTATTTCTGTGAAGTAGTTAAAGCAGATGCACATGCTACAAATGCTGAAAAGGACTCAGCCCACAGCAAAGAGAGAGACAGGGAGAGAGGGAGGGAGAGAGGGAGGGAGGGAGGAGGGAGAGAGAGAACAAGGGAGGGGGAGAGCACATGAGTGAGGAGGAAAGAGAAAGGAAGGAAAGCACGGAGCCATCTCTATGAGGTGGATGAGTCCTCCAGCCGTGGACGGTGATTCTTTTTCTCACTATGGCCATGTCTTCAGTACTGTCCCCCCATGCTACACTTGGAGCAGGAGCTGATGGAGGGGGGAGCACATCATCTCCAACAAAGAGGCTCTGAGATGGCCGTATGCGCCTGGAGGGAGAAACGCATCAGGCTTTCGCTGGCAAGCAGCAGCCTGCAGTACAAGGCTGCTTAAGAGCTGGCCCTTGTTGGTGTGTGTGTGTGTGTGCGTGTGTGTGCGTGTGTGTGTGTGCACGGCTGTGCGCTCACAAATCCTCCTCCTGGTGGAGAGGCTCCTCACCTCTCATCACAACAAGGTAAGAAGACCTGCTTTTTTTATTGAGTCCTTTATTCACTCCAGACGATCCTCCTTTTTACTATTTGCTCTACTGCTTTCCAGACAAGCAGAGAGATGGAAGCAAAACACAGAGAGGTTCATTGATGAGAAATGGAGTAGTGTGTCATGTCAATAGGCAATACAGAGAAGAGAGAGGAGCAGGATCGTAAGAATGTAAGCACCAAACCCAGGTAGTGATAAAGGAGGAAAGGAAAAGACTAAACAAGCACTGAAGGACTGCAACGCTGTGGAAGCGCTTTCACCTTCCCCTCACCCAATCCCACCTCCCCCTCTCTGCCTTTCTCTTTATCCATCTCTCTCACATCCTTTTTCTCATTCTGTGGTGCTTCATATCAGCCACCCCATGGTGAGGCTCCCGCGTTTGAGACGAATCGTCCTCGTATCTTCCCTGTGCAGTGTGGTAAATGGCAAATGGAGGTCTGCAGGGAAAAGCTGAGAAAACTGGGCCAGTTGTTGCTGTCATACTGTGTTTGTCATTGGCCGCAGGCAGAGTGCTTAGGTGAACCGATCTCATCAGACTGCACACATTCCCTAAAAATGTTCCAGATGCTTCATGCAGTCTTGAATATGTCAGAGCCTGCATACTGATCTGAAATGAGGTTTATCAGGTTTGTCGTCCTGAATGAATGTAAAACCGCAACTTCTCTCTTGTGTGCTGTCACTGCTGTGAGTAAAAAAAAGAGAAAAACAGATGACGCCGCGTCCTCTCCCATCTTCCATGCTCGTGTGTTTGCTCAAGTTTGGTCTGATCAAACAAAAGAAGTGGAGGTGTGGAGAGCTGTTTACTTAGTAGAGGTGCCCAATGATTATTTGTGAGAGTAGCCTTTATTTGGGTTTCATGCTGTGCACTCAGCTGTCTGTCACATGGTTGGACAAAAATTGAGCAATATAGCTATGCAAAAATTGGAGGCGTACTCAAGGCAAGAGATGCCAAATGCCACAGCAGTAGATGTTGAGAGTTGGTCTGTCTTATGTGACCGGTCTGATGATAAGTCTTTTTCCACAAAGAGGAGAGAATCGAGTAGATCCAGGAAACTACTGAGTATATCCAACTAAGCAGTGACGGATAGAGTTGGTACTTCTTTATCAGCTGTCTAATTGTTTTGTCATCACCTTTCCTACGTATTTATGAGTCAAATAAAAGCTCTATTCAGACAAATAAATTTAGGTGGGGATGTGGAGTAACTCCATCTTTTGCAGGTGCTCCACTGTGATTTCATTTCCGTCCAAAACTATACAAAACTGAGATTATAGCAATGCAGGTTGTCTTTTTTTTTAATGACCCTGAGAATTGCAAGAGTGACAAAAGATTTGAGGATTCTTAAATCCATCATTATCCTGTTATGTGTGGTTTTGCATTTACATTTATCTCATCTGGGTGATGATTTTACACACAAACACACACACAACACCAATATCTTAGCAATATCAAGTAATATTGAATATGGGCAAATTCAACTATTTCACTTACTTAGATTACTATGCCTATTTCTAGATTTTTTGTCTAGAAATTTACTTATTTCAAGCTTGAAATGGTCTTCTATTGGCAGATAATTTTGCTTATTTCAAGTGTTTATTTCTATAAAAAATGATCAGCCGGTAGAATATGACTGTTTTAAGCATGAAATTAGTAAACATGTCTAGAAATTGGCTTAATTGTTTTATATTTATTATATCTATTCGTATAATAAATAAATATATAAATGTACCTTTATTTATTATAATAATCTCATAATAAGAAATGTTAGATAACTTTTCCTTTATTAATGATACCTTCACTTGCTAAGATAAATTTTTTTGCAGTGTATCCAAAGCATCTTACAAATGAGAGAGGATGCAAGTGAGCAGCTGAGGGCCCAAATGTGGCAGCTTGGAGGTGCTGGGATTTGAACTTACAACCTTCAAGCCATAGACCAATTTTTTAAGCACTGAGCCACTTGTGTGTGCTTAAACCTTTTTTAATTGGTAGAACATGACTTCTGCTTTTGTGGACTAACAGCAGAGTTTTGAATGTGGCTTGTATGCTTGCCTAGAGCTGTTCTGCTCCTACGTGGATGCATGACACTGTCAGACTTCAACCTGCTGGAGTATTGAATTAGAAAGATTTAGGACTATTCAAGAGACTTAGTTTTTACTACAAAGAAACTGATCATTGTGAGAACACTGCTAAAGCCCTTTAATTCTTCATCACAGCCTTCACATTGTGACAGGGCTTAATTAATTGTCAATAATTCCTGGGCTTTGGTCAATCACTGTCTAACCTGTCTTTCATGAAAGAGAAGAGGCAGGAGAAATAGAAGGAGAGAAAAAAAGAGTGACAGTGAAGGATGAGTAGGAGAGCTGAGGACTACAGATGTGGCTTAGCCATGAATGCCCCCGACATGAACTTTCAATACACATTAAGATTTTTGTCAGATCTGATCTCTTACTGGCCCCCAGAGTGTCTGCAGTCATGCTTCATGGTACGTGGCATCAGTGGACTGTGACTGTCCGCACTTTGGAGTAGGACCTGATCCAATTTCTGCAAAGTCTAGCAGGAACTGCTGACTGACAAGGGGACTATTCTCTATCCTTTCCTGGAGAAAAGATCCCTTCTTCTTGCTGTCCCTGTACACCCACTCTGCTACGCTTTAAGCCTGTCTTTGGACAAAATTGCACTGTCAGTAGGATTTCATAGAAAATCCATTTTAAATCAGGACTCTACTTAACCCTTTAAACTCCCAGGACCAATCAACACTTAAATTCCTTACTCTCATAACACTCCTGCACTCTTTTTTGTATTACTTTCACTGTACTTGTACTTAATAATTCATAGTATTAAGTGAATAATATGCTTTAAGTTTAGTAACTTAAATTAACGTTTAACACTTAAACCTTACTCATAAATTCCTACAACAAAAACAGATTTAATATAAAATGCATGACATTGCAATCAGTGAGCATCCTTAAAAAGTCTTGGTTCCCCACCACTAGTTCCCCATTAAAGGGAATGAGCATGTTTAGCTTTCATTTTCATCAGTGATAAATAGAGTGGGCAGTAAAGAAACAGACTGACTTACTGTTTTATCCTGTGGAGAGGCAGACTGAAGGTGAGAGTAAAAAAAAAAAAAAAAAGAATCATGCCATTTAGCAGGGAACATGCTACAGTAGTATGTTGGTAAGATGTTCTATCAATAAATTAGTTTCTGAAAACTGAATTGGAATGTCTCTTTTGGCCAGTGTGATGATAGTAGTGTGATGTCTTCTTCTGCAGAGAGGCAAGGATCGAGTAAGGACCAGATGGAAATCATGGCGTATATCCAAACTATGAAGGCGTTGGTACTTCTTTATCAGCTGTCTAATTGTCTTTGTCATCATTTTTCCAAATTTGCTTAGAAGTCAAATTAAAGCTGTATTCGGACAGAATTAAATTCCATCATTTGCAGGTGCTCCTCTGTGATTTTAGTTCCTTCCAGATTGGCCATGTCAGTGTTTTTCCTCCTACCCTGAAAAAAAAAATACCAGACCAAACTGCCTACTGGTTTTTTGACCAAATCTGGGTTCATCTAGATCATTTTATTCACATCAGTATTGATATGTCAGTGATTTTGCAGACAGATGCTGGCTTTTTATTTTATTTAGTCGCCAGGCATGCATATCCACTTCTCTCAAATGATGCAAAAAGATTATTTTGGAGTCATTCAACAGCTTTCAGCGTGTGATCCTGAAGGCTGATTAAAGGGACTACTATAATGTCAGCTAAAAGTAACCATTATATTCACTATGAAACAATACCAAGTAACATTTAGTTTAATAGAAATAAATAAATCAACAGCTGTATCAATATTCCTTAGTCATCTAATGTTTGATGCTCCCAAAAACAACCTGGCAGAAAGTCATCCATCCTGCATTAATCTAATTGCCATTCAGACAAAAGTGTTTTTTTTTTTTGTCTCTGAGGAGGATTACAGATGCCACTCAATGAAACCAATTCTGTCAAGATAGGGGTCAAAGTCAGTTTGTATTTAGGTCTGAATCATAGAAAAGGGTTTTGCTGTGAAGGTCTCTTAGTTTGAAAACTAGGCACTTTTGTGGCATCAGTTTTATATAACAAAATCGGCATAACAATATCAACATAAGCTGATAACACTATTTTTTCAGGTTTCAGTTCATGAGGTAAAAAAGTCTAAAACTGAAAATTGAGAACAATTTTACTCTTATAGATACAGTATATGTTATCAGAACTACTGTGTCTAAATAAAGGGTTCCTACCCTATTTCTGGCGCACCCGCATTTGTTTGACACAAAATAAAATGAGCTCTAAGCTTCTTACCCATTCCTCTCCCAGTTGCAATACTGGGCTGCAGTATCTGTGTCACTGGGATTTAAGCAGATGAACACATTCGCTGTCAAGAAGCCTGCTCACTCACAAAATCCCTCTTTCAAATGACAGAAACTAGTGAAGTTCCTGCATCTCACTGTCTCAGGCCTGACTTTTGCTCCATTTTGAGTAAGATGCATTTTCCATCCTGAATGTTGCGTACGCTGAATCCCTGTACAGAAAAAGAGCCTGATATGTGTGAATTGAATTATAGGTGAGTTTTAGAAACAATGATGCATACCTGGCATATCTTTGGCTTTCTTTTTCCCCTCCACAATTCACCCAGTCCACTTGTCAAATGGAATAACATCTCTTAGAAATAAACATAGCTCAGAGTGCTTCAGTACCAAATAATATTGTTTGTTTATGTTGTAGATTTTTACCTCGGAGAATATGAGTGCTTCCACTTTCCAAACACCCCATTCTATTAGAAATACATACAAGTAAGGAATAAAACACACGGGGCGTGCTGTTACAGGAAAATAATCAACGAGTGTGTAGTCGAATATTTTTCAATATCAGTATGTCCTGAAGAGTTATATTCCTCTCATACCACAGCAATTTGTCAATGATTACAATTATTATTTAGTAAAGAACAACTTACGATCTATTTATAATTACATGAATGCTGTCGAACATCTGCAAAAACAGTTCCAGTTATCACTTACCTTAAAGCAGCTATAACAGTTCACTGGCGTTCACATTGTACTGGAGTTGATAAAACAAAGGAACCAAGGAACCACAGAGTCCTCTGTCCTATAGACTTTCTTATGGTCCAAAACTTAACTTTACCTCTAGCTGTTGCAAAGCGCTGACACTGGAGACTCCTTCCATAAATGTTATATAAATCTCTCCTTAAAGATAACTTCAACATTATAACGATTATACTTTGCTAATCAAAACATTTTTTTATTCAGTTACATTTTTTATTTAACCTGTGATTTGCCTTGCAGCCTACACTATTATCAGTGCTGTTATATATACATACATACGTAAAAAAAAAATCAATAACACCTTTAACAGCTTCTGACCAATCTGATTTTAGAATTCAA